>NW_028270236.1:72500-310398 GCF_037043375.1 Chiloscyllium plagiosum | reverse complement strand
TGCCCAGGAGGAGATGGCTGCTGTAATGGGTTTCACCCCCGAGCAGGTACCTGTCGTGACCAACCTTTACCCTCCCCCACCCCCGAGGGGTGCTGTTGGGTGGAGGGGAGGGTCCACCCCGGGAGGGTGTGGCTCCCCCTGGAGCCCCGGCCTATGAGAAGATGCTGAGAGGGGAGCTGAAAGCCCTTGGGGTGAGTAAACACTGGGATCTTCCCCTGCATTGGCGCCCATCTTTGGTGTCAGCTGACAAGTGCCAACTTACATCGGTGCCACGCAAGTGCCAGTCAATGACCATCTCCACTGAGTGACCAATCAACCACTGCCCTTTGACATTCAATGGTGTTACCATCACTGGATCCCCCCCCCCCCCTCACACTCTCCACGTCCTGGGGGTTACCATTAACCAGAAACTCTGTTGGACTCTCCACATAAACCCAGCGGCTACAAGAGCAGGGTCAGAGGCTGGGAATCCTGCAGCGAGTAACTCCCCTCCTGACTCTCCCCCCGAAGCCTGTCCCACCATCTACAAGACACGGGTCAGGAGGGTGAGGGAATACTCCCCCCTTGCCCCTGGATGGGGGCAGCTCCAACCACACTCGAGAAGCTCGACCCCATCCAGGGACAAAGCAGCCCCCCCCCCCTCCCCCCGCTGGATTGGCCCCACACCCACAAACCACCCCCTTCCCCCCTTCCCTCCTCCCCCCCACCGACGCTCAGTAGCAGCAGGGTGGGCCATCTACAAGGGGCACTGCAGAAACTCACCAAAGACCCTCAGGCAGCACCTTCCCCCAAACCCACGGCCCCCACTCCCACCCAGAAGGACAAGGGGGGGGGCAGAGGGTACATGGGAACACCACCCCCTTCCCTGCAAGTTCCCCTCCGAGACACCCCCCATCCCGACTCGGAAACATATCGCCGTTCCCTTCAGGGTCAGAATCCCGGAATTCCCTCCCTCAGGGGGCATTGTGGGTCTACCCACAGCACATGGGCTGCAGCGGGTCAAGATGGCCGCTCACCCCCCCACCACCTTCTCAAGGGGGGCAACTAGGGATGGGGTGAGAGGTCACTGGCCCCCAGCCAGTGAGACACCCACGGAGCGCAAGCGGTTGGTTTGTGAGGAAGGGGGCGAACTCTGAACTCTGCCCTTTCACCTCTCGCCCTCCAGGTGACGCAGGTCATGGTGGGCGTTGTCCACGTCATGTTCGGGATCCCCCTCCTCCTCAGCCTGCTCTCCATGACCGCCATCGTCGGCGCCCCCTGGTGGAGCGGCCTCCTGGTGAGTCCCACTCAGCGGCGGCCATCGCCGTTTGGGTGGGGGGGGGGCAGGGGGGAGGGGGGGTCCTTCTGTTTGTCAGGCAATGGGTTGGCCACCTGTTTCCAAGATGGCGGACTCTCACTGCTGGGAGTGGGCGTGTCAATCATCTGAGGGACTGGAGCGGAGGACAGGAGTTTGGGGATAACGCAAAGATGGCGGCATGGAATGTCGCGGCACAACACGAGGCCATTCCACCCACTGGGTCTGTACTGGCCCCTCAAAGAGTTACCCAGCTGGTCCCACTCCAGCCCTGTCTCGCTCACCCTCCAAACGCCTCCTCTGTAACCACCTCCCACGCAGCACATTCCATCATCTTCGCACCGTCCTCCCCTCGACCCAGAGTTGGAATTGCGACCCCTCGATCCTGATGGAGCCCCCCCCCCCCCCTCCCCGAATCCTCCCTTCAGCCCGTTTGAACTGTTCATCATTGTAATCCCCTCGGTAAGGTCAGCTCCTCACCCCCTCTCCCCAAGGAGCACACACCAATCCCTGTCGTGTCTGGGATCCCCCCTTCCCCGGGATCATTCGAGTTAATCTCCCTCAGCTCTCTCCCCCCCCTCTCTCTCTCTGGACTGTGTCTCTCTCTCTCTCTCTCTCTCTCTGACTGTCTCTCTCTGTCTCTCTCCTCTCTTTCTCTCTCTGTCTCTCTCAGTTCTCTCTCTTTGTCTCTTTCTCTCTCTCTCTCTCTTTCCTTCTCTCTCTCTGTCTCTCTTTCTGTCTTTCTCTCTGTCTCTGTCTCTCTCTCTATCAGTTCTCTCTTTCTCTATCTCTTTATCTCTTTCTCTCTCTCTTTCTCTCTCTCTCCTTCTCTCTCTCTGTCTCTCTCTCTCTCTTGGTTCTCTGTCTCTATCTCTCCCTCTCTTTCTCTCTCTATATCTCTCTCTCTTTCTATCTCTATCTCTCTTTCGCTCTCTCTATCTCTATCTCTATCTCTCTCCCTCTCTCTCTCTCTCTGTCTCTCTCTCTCTGTCAATCTCTCTCTCTCTCTCTTTCTCTGTCTATCTCTCTCTCTCTCTCTCTCTCTGTCCCTCTCACTCTCCCTCTCTCTCTCCCTTTCTCTCTCTCTCTCTCTCTCTCTCTCTCTCTCTGTCTCTCTGTCTCTCTCTCTCTCCTCTCTGTCCCTCTCTCTCTCTCTCTCTCTCTGTCTCTCTCTCTCTCTCTCTCTCTCTCTCTCTGTCCCCCCTCACTCTCTCTCTCTCTCTCTCTCTGTCCCTCGCTCTCTCTCTCTCTCTGTCTATCTCTCTCTGTCCCTCTCTCTCTCTCTGTCTATCTCTCTCTGTCCTTAAATCCAAGACTCCACACCTGGTTGGCTGTGTGGAGCTGGAGCTGCTGTTATACCCTGTGCGTTTATTTATAAACCCAAGGATCGCCCACACCTCTGTGAATGACCGTTCCGCTCTGCCTGGCCACCTTCGCAGGGACCTTTCCCAGGAACCCTGAGGTTTCCCTCCCCACCCACCCACCCACCCACCCTCGCTCCTGTCCACCCCTCGGGAGACGTACCCCCAGAGCCTGTATTGTCCCTCCTTGACCCGAACACGTTCCCCTCCCATTGCTCTGCGCTGAATCCCGGGAGTCTGCCCGGTTTGGTCTCTCTCTCTCTCTCTCTCTCCCTCCCCTCCCGGGCTCAGCGGGTACAGAGGACCCCCACCCTCAACGCTCACCTCTGAATCCTTTCCCTTAACCAGGACATTCCCGAACACCGATCCCTGGGGGGTTGGGAGGGGAAGCAGCACCACTCTCGAGGGGAGGGCCTCCGATCTGAGCGACGCCCGTCCTCTGCTCCCCGTCTTCCAGCCCATTCCCAACCCCCCCCCGTGCCGATGCCAGGAGTTCCTCACCAGCTCCGGACATTCCCAACGGGATGCCAACCCAGATCCCGAGCCGCAGCGTTACCCAGAGTCACCGGGAGGGGTCAGAGGGAGGACGGAGAGGTGGAAACTCGAGGGGGGGGGAGCAGGCCGGCTGGGGGGGGGGGGGGGGGTTGGGGGAAGGGGGAATGGGGGCGGGGTGCCGTTTATTTTCCAGAGAGGCCGAATGGAGGAGGGGAGCAGGGTGCAGCGGGATCTGGGAGATCGATCCAGGGAAGGGACTGTCCGTGTACGAGGGGAGCGGGCTGGGGGTGGGGGGAGGCGGGGGGGGGGGGGGGAAGCTGTGCCCTCCGCGGATGTGGGGGCAGGGAAGGGGGAGGGTGAGGCAGGAGTGCCAAAGGACAACAAACCCAACCCCCCTCCCCCCATCTCCCACCCCCACCCCCTCTCCCGTCTCCCACCCCCACCCCCCTCTCCCCGTCTCCCACCCCCCTCTCCCCGTCTCCCACCCCCCTCCCCCTCTCCCCGTCTCCCACCCCCACCCCCCTCTCCCCATCTCCCACCCCCACCCCCCTCTCCCCGTCTCCCACCCCCACCCCCCTCTCCCCGTCTCCCACCCCCCTCCCCCATCTCCCACCCCCACCCCCCTCTCCCCGTCTCCCACCCCCACCCCCTCTCCCCATCTCCCACACCCCTCCCCCTCTCCCCGTCTCCCACCCCCACCCCCCTCTCCCCCATCTCCCACCCCCACCCCCCTCTCCCCATCTCCCACCCCCACCCCCCTCTCCCCGTCTCCCACCCCCCTCCCCCTCTCCCGTCTCCCACCCCCCTCCCCTCTCCCCATCTCCCACCCCCACCCCCCTCTCCCCGTCTCCCACCCCCCTCCCCCTCTCCCCGTCTCCCACCCCCCTCCCCCCTTTCCCCCATCTCCCACCCCACCCCCCCTCTCCCCATCTCCCACCCCCACCCCCTCTCCCCGTCTCCCACCCCCACCCCCCTCTCCCCATCTCCCACACCCCTCCCCCTCTCCCCGTCTCCCACCCCCACCCCCCTCTCCCCCATCTCCCACCCCCACCCCCCTCTCCCCCATCTCCCACCCCCACCCCCCTCTCCCCGTCTCCCACCCCCACCCCCCTCTCCCCGTCTCCCACCCCCACCCCCCTCTCCCCGTCTCCCACCCCCCTCCCCCATCTCCCACCCCCACCCCCCTCTCCCCGTCTCCCACCCCCACCCCCCTCTCCCCATCTCCCACACCCCTCCCCCTCTCCCCGTCTCCCACCCCCACCCCCCTCTCCCCCATCTCCCACCCCCACCCCCTCTCCCCATCTCCCACCCCCACCCCCCTCTCCCCGTCTCCCACCCCCCTCCCCCATCTCCCCACCCCACCCCCCTCTCCCCGTCTCCCACCTCCCTCCCCCTCCCCCATCTCCCACACCCCTCCCCCTCTCCCCATCTCCCACCTCCACCCCCCTCTCCCCGTCTCCCACCCCACCCCCCTCTCCCCATCTCCCACACCCCTCCCCCTCTCCCCATCTCCCACCCCCACCCCCCTCTCCCCCATCTCCCACCCCCACCCCCCTCTCCCCATCTCCCACCCCCACCCCCCCTCTCCCCGTCTCCCACCCCCCTCCCCCATCTCCCACCTCCACCCCCCTCTCCCCGTCTCCCACCTCCCTCCCCCTCTCCCCCATCTCCCACCCCCACCCCCCTCTCCCCATCTCCCACCTCCCACCCCCCTCCCCCTCTCCCAACCCCCCTCCCCCCATCTCCCACCCCCACCCCCCTCTCCCCGTCTCCCACCTCCCTCCCCCTCTCCCCCATCTCCCGCCCCCACCCCCTCTCCCCCATCTCCCACCCCCGTCCCCTCCCCCATCTCCCACCCCCCACCCATCTCCCATCCCCCCACCGCCTCTCCCCACCGTCTCCCACCCCCCCACCTCCTCTCCCCACCGTCTTCCGCCCCCCCTCCCATTCCCCTCCCACTCTCCCCACCAGCCTGTCCTAGCTCCATCACATTGCTGTCATTGCTGGGGGGGGGGGTTGGGGGGGGAGGGGTGCTCACATTGGTTTGTCTCCTCACATCTGCCCAGTGACTAATTCCCTGGCGACGGTCAGTTTATCATTTCAGGGTCAATGTCCATTGCTACGGAAAAGAGACCGGGCCGGAGTCTGGTAAGTGTGTCAGCACGAGTGTGTGAGTGTGACTGAGAGAGTGTGTCTGTGAGTGTCTGTGTGTGTGTGTGTGTGTCAGTGTGTGAGTGTGTGTGCGAGTGTCTCTGAGTGAGTGTGAGTGTGAGTGTGTGTGTATGTGGTGTGTGTGTGCGAGAGTGTGCGAGTGTGAGTGTGCATGTGTATGTGTATGTGTCTGTGCATGAATGTGTGTGTGAGCATGTGGGGGGTGTTTACATGTGAGTGAGAGTGCGTAAGTGTGGAAGAGTGTGTATATGTGCCAGTGTGTGTCTGTGAGTGTGTGAGTTTGAGTGTGTGTGTGAGAGTGTATCTGTGCATGTGTAAGTGTGTGAAGAGCATGAGTGTGTGTCAATATGGATGTGTGACTGTGTCTGAGTGTGTGTGTGTGTGTCAGACTGTGTGAGTCTGTCTGTGTGTGTTTGTCTGGGTTTGTGTGTGTGAGTGCATATATGAGTGTGTGTGAGTGTGAGTTTGTGTGTGTCTGTGTGTGAGAGTTTGTGTGTCTGTCTGTATGTGTGCGTGTGTGTGTGAATGTGTGTGTGTGAGTGGGCGTGTGTGAGTGTGTCTGTGCGAGAGTGTGTGTATGAGTGCATATGAGTGTGTGATTGTGTGTGTGAGTGTATGTGTGAGTGTGAGTGTGAGAGAGTGTGTGTGTGTATGTGTGAGTGTGTGTGTGTCTGTGTGTGCGTGTCTGTGAATGTGTGTGTGTGTGATTATGTATGTCTGTGTGTGTGAGAGAGTGTCTGTGTGTAATTCTGTGTGTGTGAGTTTGTGTGTGTGTGAGTGTGTGTGAGTCTGTGAGTTTGTGTGTGTCTGTCTGTATGTGTGTGCGTGAATGTGAGTGTGTATGATTGTGTGTGTCTGTGTGTGTGATTCTGTGTGTGCGCGTATGTGTGTGTCTGTGTGATTCTGTGTGTGTGTGCGAGACAGTGTGCATGAGTGTGTGCGTGCGTGTGACTGCATGTGTGTCTGTGTGTGTGAGTGTGTGTGTGAGTGTATGTGTAAGTGTGTGACTGTGTGTGTGAGACTCTGTGTGTGTGTCTGTGTGTGAGTGTGTGTGAGTGACTCTGTGTGTGAGTGTGTGTTTATCTCTGTGTGTGAGTATGTGTGTCTGTGTGTGTGTGTGTGAGCGTGGGGGTGTGTGTGGGTGTCTATGTGAGGGTGTGTGTGTGAGTGTGTGTGTGAGTGTGTATGTCAGAGTGTGTGTGTGAGTGTGTGTGAGTGTGTGAGTGTGAGGGTGTATGTGAGAGTGTGTGTGTGTATGTGAGTATGTGTGTGTGAGTGAGTGTGTGTGTGAGTGAGTGCAGGTGAGTGTGTGTGCCTGAGAGTGTGTGTGTGAGTGAGTGAGTGAGTGTGTGTGTGAGTGTGTGTGAGTGAGTGTGTGAGTGTGTGTGTGTGTGAGGGCGTGTCTGTTAGTGTGTGAGTGTGTGTGAGTGTGTGTGTGTGTGTGAGTGTGTGTGTGTGAGTGTGTGTGTGTGTGTGTGTGTGTGAGGGTGTGTGTGAGGATGTGTGTGGGTGTGTGTGTGTTTGTGAGTGTGTGAGTGTGTGTGAGTGTGTGTGAGGGTGTGTGTGTGAGTGTGTATGTCAGAGTGTGTGTGTGAGTGTGTGAGTGTGAGGGTGTATATGAGAGTGTGTGTGTGTGTATGTGAGTATGTGTGTGTGAGTGAGTGTGTGTGTGAGTGTGTGTGTGTGAGTGTAGGTGAGTGTGTGTGTGTGAGCGTGTGTGAGTGAGTGTGTGAGTGTGTGTGAGGGCGTGTCTGTTAGTGTGTGAGTGTGTGTGTGTGTGAGTGTGTGTGAGTGTGAGTGTGTGTGTGTGTGTGGGTGTGTGTGAGAATGTGTGTGGGTGTGTGTGTGTTTGTGAGTGTGTGAGTGTCTGTGAGTGTGTGTGAGGGTGTGTGTGTGAGTGTGTGTGTGTGAGTGTAGGTGAATGTGTGTGTCTGAGAGTGTGTGTGCGAGTGTGTGAGTGAGTGTGTGTGTGTGAGAGTGAGTGTGTGTGAGGGTGCGTGTGAGTAGGTGTGAGGGTATGTGTGTGTGTGAGTGTGTGTGAGTGAGTGTGAGTGTGTGTGTGAGTGAGTGTGTGTGAGTGTGTATGTCAGAGTGTGTGTGTGAGTGTGTGAGTGTGAGGGTGTATGTGAGAGTGTGTGTGTGTATGTGAGTATGTGTGTGTGAGTGTGTGTGAGTGTAGGTGAGTGTGTGTGTCTGAGAGTGTGTGTGCGAGTGTATGTGTGAGTGAGTGAGTGTGTGTGTGAGTGAGTGTGTGGGTGTGAGGGCGTGTCTGTTAGTGTGTGAGTGTGTGTGAGTGTGTGTATGCATGTGAGGGTGTGTGTGAGTGTGTGCGTGTGAGTGTGAGTGTGTGTGTGTGAGTGAGTGTATGTGTGTGAGGATGTGTGTGGGTGTGTGTGTGTTTGTGAGTGTGTGAGTGTGTGTGTGTGTGTGAGTGAGTGTGTGCGCATGAGTGTGTGTGTGTGTGAGTATAGGTGAATGTGTGTGTCTGAGAGTGTGTGTGAGGGTGTGTGAGTGAGTGTGTGTTTGTGAGAGTGAGTGTGTGAGTGTGTGCGTGAGTGAGTGTGTGTGAGTGTGTGTGAGTGAGTGTGTGTGTGAGAGTGTAGGTGAGTGTGTGTGTCTGAGAGTGTGTGTGCGAGTGTGTATGTGTGAGTGTGTCTGAGTGAGTGTGAGTGAGTGTATGTGTGTGTGTGTGAGGGTGTGTCTGAGGGTGTGTGTTTGTGTGAGGGTGTGTGTGAGTAGGTGTGAAGGTATGTGTGTGTGTGAGTGTGTGTGAGTGAGTGTGAGTGAGTGAGTGCGTGTGTGAGTGAGTGTGTGTGTGTGAGGGTGTGTGTGAGGGTGTGTGTGAGGGTGTGTGTGAGTATGTGTGTGTGAGGGTGTGTGAGGGTGTGTGTATGTGTGTGTGTGGGTGTGTGTATGTGTGTGTGTGAGGGTGTGTGTGGGTGTGCGTGAGGGTGTGTGTGGGTGTGTGTGTGTGTGAGGGTGTGTGTGTGTGAGTGTGTGTGTAAGGGTGTGTGTGAGTGTGTGTGAGTGTGAGAGGGTGTGTGTGAGGGTATGTGTGTGTGTGTGTGAGGGTGTGTGTGTGTGAGTGTGTGTGTGTGAGGGTGTGTGTGAGGGTGTGTGTGTGGGTGTGTGTGAGGGGTGTGAGTGAGTGTGTGTGTGTGAGGGTGTGTGTGTGTGTGAGGGTGTGTGTGTGTGAGGGTGTGTGTGAGTAGGTGTGAGGGTATGTGTGTGTGTGTGAGTGAGTGAGTGTGTGTGAATGTGTATGTCAGAGTGTGTGTGTGAGTGTGTGTGAGTGTGTGAGTGTGAGGGTGTATGTGTGAGTGTGAGGGTGTATGTGAGAGTGTGTGTGTGTATGTGAGTATGTGTGTGTGAGTGAGTGTGTGTGTGAGTGTGTGTGTGAGTGTAGGTGAGTGTGTGTGCGAGTGTGTGTGTGAGTGAGTGAGTGTGCGTGTGAGTGTGTGTGTGAGTGTGTGAGTGTGTGTGTGTGAGGGCGTGTCTGTTAGTGTGTGGGTGTGTGAGTGTGAGTGTGAGTGTGTGAGTGTGTGTGTGTGTGAGTGTATGTGTGTGTGTGAGTGTCTGTGTGTGTGTGAGGGTGTGTGTGTGAGGGCGTGTGTGTGAGGGTGTGTGTGTGAAGGTGTGTGTGAGGGTGTGTGTGTGTGAGTGTGTGTTTGTGTGAGGGTGTGTGTGTTTGTGTGAGTCTGTGTGTGTGTGTGAGGGTGTGTGTGAGGGTGTGTGTGTGTGAGGGTGTGTGTGTGTGAGGGTGTGTGTGGGGGTGTGTGTGTTTGTGTGAGCTTGTGTGTGTGTGTGTGTGTGAGGGGGTGTGTGTGAGTGTGTGTGAGGGTGTGTGTGTGTGTGTGAGGGTATGTGTGAGGGTGTGTGTGTGTGTGAGGGTGTGTGTGTGTGTGAGGGTGTGTGTGTATGAGGGTGTGTGTGTGAGGGTGTGTTGTGTGAGGGTGTGTGTGAGGGTGTGTGTGTGAGGGTGTGTGTGAGGGTGTGTGTGAGTGTGTGTGTGTGAGGGTGTGTGTGAGTGTGTGTGTGAGGGTGTGTGTGTGAGGGTGTGTGTGTGAGGGTGTGTGTGAGTGTGTGTGTGTGAGGGTGTGTGTGTGAGGGTGTGTGTGTGAGGGTGTGTGTGAGTGTGTGTGTGTGAGGGTGTGTGTGTGAGGGTGTGTGTGTGAGGGTGTGTGTGAGGGTGTGTGTGAGGGTGTGTGTGAGGGTGTGTGTGAGTGTGTGTGTGTGAGGGTGTGTGTGAGTGTGTGTGTGTGAGGGTGTGTGTGAGGGTGTGTGTGAGGGTGTGTGTGAGTGTGTGTGTGTGAGGGTGTGTGTGAGTGTGTGTGTGTGAGGGTGTGTGTGTGAGGGTGTGTGTGTGAGGGTGTGTGTGAGTGTGTGTGTGTGAGGGTGTGTGTGTGAGGGTGTGTGTGAGGGTGTGTGTGAGGGTGTGTGTGTGAGGGTGTGTTCAGAAGGAGCTGCTCCCACAGTCTGCCTCCCTCCCCCCCCCAGGTTGGCGGATGCCTGGCGATGAACATTGTCAGTGCGGTGGGTGCTGCCATTGCAGGATTCCTGTTGTTCACTGACCTGTTCCTGGAGCCCTGTACCCACCTCCAGCTGTGCCTGCACATCCGGGACGTCCTCGAGGTCAGTGCAGCTCAACGGTGCTCACTGTCGACCTGCCAGTCTGTCTCTGACCCTCTTACCCATCACCGAGTGTGACTGTCCCCATCCCTGAGTGTGACTGACACCATCACCGACTGTGACTGTCCCCATCCCCGAGTGTGACTGTCCCCATCCCCGAGTGTGACTGTCCCCATCACCGACTGTGACTGTCCCCATCACCGAGTGTGACTGTCCCCATCACCGAGTGTGACTGTCCCCATCGCCGAGTGTGACTGTCCCCATCGCCGAGTGTGACTGTCCCCATCACTGAATGTGACTGACACAATCACCGAGTCTGTCTGTCCCCATCACCGAGTGTGACTGACATCATCACCGAGTATGACTGACACTATCATCGAGTGTGACAGACATAATCACCGAGTGTGACTGACACTATCATCGAGTGTGACTGACATCATCACCGAGTGTGACTGACACTATCACCAAGAGTGACTGACATCATCACCGAGTGTGACTGTCCCCATCACCGAGTGTGACTGTCCCCATCCCCGAGTGTGACTGTCCCCATCACCGAGTGTGACTGTCCCCATCACCGAGTGTGACTCTCCCCATCACTGAGTGTGACTGTCCCCATCGCCGAGTGTGACTGACACCATCACCGAGTGTGACTGTCCCCATCACCGAGTGTGACTGTCCCCATCGCCGAATGTGACTGTCCCCATCGCCGAGTGTGACTGTCCCCATCCCCGAGTGTGACTGTCCCCATCACCGAATGTGACTGACACCATCATCGAGTGCGACTGTCCCCATTGTCGAGAGTGACTGACCCAATCACCGAGTGTGACTGTCCCCATCGCCGAGTGTGACTGTCCCCATCCCCGAGTGTGACTGCCCCCATCACCGACTGTGACTGTCCCCATCACCGAGTGTGACTGTCCCCATCGCCGAGTGTGACTGTCCCCATCACTGAATGTGACTGACACAATCACCGAGTCTGTCTGTCCCCATCACCGAGTGTGACTGACATCATCACCGAGTATGACTGACACTATCATCGAGTGTGACTGACATAATCACCGAGTGTGACTGACACTATCATCAAGTGTGACTGACATCATCACCGAGTGTGACTGTCCCCATCACCGAGTGTGACTGACACTATCACCGAGTGTGACTGACATAATCACCGAGTGTGACTGACACTATCACCAAGAGTGACTGACATCATCACCGAGTGTGACTGTCCCCATCACCGAGTGTGACTGTCCCCATCACCGAGTGTGACTGTCCCCATCACCGAGTGTGACTGACACCATCACCGTGTGTGACTGACACCATCACCGAGTGTGACTGTCCCCATCACCGAGTGTGACTGACACCTTCACCGAATGTGACTGACACAATCACCGAGTGTCACTGTCCACATCACCGAGTGTGATTGACACCATCACCGAGTGTGACTGACACCATCACCGTGTGTGACTGACACCTTCACCGAGTGTGACTGTCCCCGTCACCAAGTGTGATTGACACCATCACCGAGTGTGACTGACACCATCACCGAGTGTGACTGACACCATCACTGAGTGTGACTGTCCCCATCCCTGAGTGTGACTGACACTATCACCGAGTGTGACTGACACCATCACCGAGTGTGACTGTTCCCATCACCGAGTGTGACTGACAACATCACCGATTGTGACTGTCCCCATCTGCGAGTGTGACTGACACTATCACCAAGAGTGACTGACACCATCAGCAAGTGTGACTGTTGCCATCCCTGACTGTGACTGACACTATCACCGAGTGTGACTGACACCATCACCGAGTGTGACTGTCCCCATCACCGAGTGTGACTGACATAATTTCCGAGTGAGACTGTCCCCATCACCGAGTGTGACTGTCCCCATCACCGAGTGTGACTGACACCATCACCGAGTGTGACTGTCCCCATCACCGAGTGTGACTGACACCATCACCGTGTGTGACTGACACCTTCACCGAGTGTGACTGTCCCCGTCACCAAGTGTGATTGACACCATCACCGAGTGTGACTGTCCCCATCACCGAGTGTGACTGACAACATCACCGAGTGTGACTGTCCCCATCACCGAGTGTGACTGTCCCCATCACCGAGTGTGACTGACACCATCACCGAGTGTGACTGACATCATCACCGAGTGTGATAGATACCATCACCGAGTGCGACAGACATCATCCCCGAGTGTGACTGTCCCCATCCCCGAGTGTGACTGACATCATCACCGAGTGTGATAGATACCATCACCGAGTGTGACTGACACCATCACCGAGTGTGACTGTCCCCATCCCCGAGTGTGACTGTCCCCATCACCGAATGTGACTGACACCTTCACCGAATGTGACTGTCCCCATTGTCGAGAGTGACTGACCCAATCACCGAGTGTGACTGTCCCCATTGCCGAGTGTGACTGTCCCCATCCCCGAGTGTGACTGTCCCCATCACGGAATGTGACTGACACAATCACCGAGTGTGATAGATACCATCACCGAGTGTGACTGTCCCCATCACCGAATGTGACTGACACAATCACCGAGTGCGACAGACACCATCACCGAGTGTGACTGACATAATCACCAAGTGTGACTGTCCCCATCCCCGAGTGTGACTGACACTATCACTGAGTGTGACTGACATAATCACCGAGTGTGACTGACACTATCATCGAGTGTGACTGACACCATCACCAAGTGTGACGGACATCATCACCGAGTGTGACTGTCCCCATCACCGAGTGTGACTGTCCCCATCTGCGAGTGTGACTGACACTATCACCAAGAGTGACTGACACCATCAGCAAGTGTGACTGTTGCCATCCCTGACTGTGACTGACACTATCACCGAGTGTGACTGACACTATCACCGAGTGTGACTGACACCATCACCGAGTGCGACTGTCCGGATCACCGAGTGTGACTGACACCATCACCGATTGTGACTGTCCCCATCTGCGAGTGTGACTGACACTATCACCAAGAGTGACTGACATCATCAGCAAGTGTGACTGTTGCCATCCCTGACTGTGACTGACACTATCACCGAGTGTGACTGACACCATCACCGAGTGTGACTGTCCCCATCACCGAGTGTGACTGTCCCCATCACCGAGTGTGACTGACATCATCACCGAGTGTGACTGTCCCCATCACCGAGTGTGACTGTCCCCATCACCGAGTGTGACTGACACTATCACCAAGTGTGACTGACACCATCACCGAGTGTGACTGTCCCCATCCCTGAGTGTGACTGTCCCCATCACCGAGTGTGACTGACACCATCACCGAGTGTGACTGTCCCCATCACCGAGTGTGACTGATACCATCACCGAGTGTGACTGACAACATCACCGAGTGTGACAGACACCATCACCAAGTGTGACTGTCCCCATCACCGAGTGTGACTGACATCATCACCGAGTGTGACTGACACTATCATCGAGTTTGACTGACATAATCACCGAGTGTGACTGACATCATCACCGAGTGTGACTGACACTATCACCGAGTGTGACTGACACTATCATCGAGTGTGACTGACACCATCACCAAGTGTGACGGACATCATCACCGAGTGTGACAGACACCATCACCGAGTGTGACTGACATCATCACCGAGTGTGACTGACACTATCATCGAGTGTGACTAACAAAATCACCGAGTGTGACTGACACTATCATCGAGTGTGACTGACACCATCACCGAGTGTGACTGACATCATCACCGAGTGTGATAGATACCATCACCGAGTGCGACAGACATCATCCCCGAGTGTGACTGTCCCCATCCCCGAGTGTGACTGACACTATCATCGAGTGTGACTGACACTATCACCGAGTGTGACTAACATAATCACCGAGTGTGACTGACACTATCACCGAGTGTGACTGACATAATCACCGAGTGTGACTGACACTATCATCGAGTGTGACTGACACCATCACCAAGTGTGACTGACACTATCACCAAGAGTGACTGACACCATCAGCAAGTGTGACTGTTGCCATCCCTGACTGTGACTGACACTATCACCGAGTGTGACAGACACCATCACCGAGTGTGACGGACACCATCACCGAGTGTGACTGACACTATCACCGAGTGTGACTGTCCCCATCACTGAGTGTGACTGACACCATCACCGATTGTGACTGTCCCCATCTGCGAGTGTGACTGACACTATCACCAAGAGTGACTGACACCATCAGCAAGTGTGACTGTTGCCATCCCTGACTGTGACTGACACTATCACCGAGTGTGACAGATACCATCACCGAGTGTGACTGACACCTTCACCGAATGTGACTGACACAATCACCGAGTGTCACTGTCCACATCACCGAGTGTGATTGACACCATCACCGAGTGTGACTGACACCATCACCGTGTGTGACTGACACCTTCACCGAGTGTGACTGTCCCCGTCACCAAGTGTGATTGACACCATCACCGAGTGTGACTGACACCATCACCGAGTGTGACTGACACCATCACCGAGTGTGACTGTCCCCATCCCTGAGTGTGACTGACACTATCACCGAGTGTGACTGACACCATCACCGAGTGTGACTGTCCCCATCACCGAGTGTGACTGACATCACCGATTGTGACTGTCCCCATCTGCGAGTGTGACTGACACTATCACCAAGAGTGACTGACACCATCAGCAAGTGTGACTGTTGCCATCCCTGACTGTGACTGACACTATCACCGAGTGTGACTGACAGCATCACCGAGTGTGACTGTCCCCATCACCGAGTGTGACTGACATAATTTCCGAGTGAGACTGTCCCCATCACCGAGTGTGACTGTCCCCATCACCGAGTGTGACTGACACCATCACCGAATGTGACTGTCCCCATCACCGAGTGTGACTGACACCATCACCGTGTGTGACTGACACCTTCACCGAGTGTGACTGTCCCCGTCACCAAGTGTGATTGACACCATCACCGAGTGTGACTGTCCCCATCACCGAGTGTGACTGACACCATCACCAAGTGTGACTGTCCCCATCACCGAGTGTGACTGATACCATCACCGAGTGTGACTGTCCCCATCACCGAGTGTGACTGACAACATTGCCGAGTGTGACTGACACCATCACCGAGTGTGACTGTCCACATCCCCGAGTGTGACTGTCCCCATCACCGAATGTGACTGACACCTTCACCGAATGTGACTGTCCCCATTGTCGAGAGTGACTGACCCAATCACCGAGTGTGACTGTCCCCATCGCCGAGTGTGACTGTCCCCATCCCCGAGTGTGACTGTCCCCATCACGGAATGTGACTGACACAATCACCGAGTGTGATAGATACCATCACCGAGTGTGACTGTCCCCATCACCGAATGTGACTGTCCCCATCACCGAGTGTGACTGTCCCCATCCCCGAGTGTGACTGTCCCCATCACGGAATGTGACTGACACAATCACCGAGTGCGACAGACACCATCACCGAGTGTGACTGACATAATCACCAAGTGTGACTGTCCCCATCCCCGAGTGTGACTGACACTATCACTGAGTGTGACTGACATAATCACCGAGTGTGACTGACACTATCATCGAGTGTGACTGACACCATCACCAAGTGTGACGGACATCATCACCGAGTGTGACTGTCCCCATCACCGAGTGTGACTGGCACCATCACTGAGTGTGACTGTCCCCATCTGCGAGTGTGACTGACACTATCACCAAGAGTGACTGACACCATCAGCAAGTGTGACTGTTGCCATCCCTGACTGTGACTGACACTATCACCGAGTGTGACTGACACTATCACCGAGTGTGACTGACATCATCACCGAGTGCGACTGTCCGGATCACCGAGTGTGACTGACACCATCACCGATTGTGACTGTCCCCATCTGCGAGTGTGACTGACACTATCACCAAGAGTGACTGACATCATCAGCAAGTGTGACTGTTGCCATCCCTGACTGTGACTGACACTATCACCGAGTGTGACTGACACCATCACCGAGTGTGACTGTCCCCATCACCGAGTGTGACTGTCCCCATCACCGAGTGTGACTGACATCATCACCGAGTGTGACTGTCCCCATCACTGAGTGTGACTGTCCCCATCACCGAGTGTGACTGTCCCCATCACCGAGTGTGACTGACACCATCACCGTGTGTGACTGACACCTTCACCGAGTGTGACTGTCCCCGTCACCAAGTGTGATTGACACCATCACCGAGTGTGACTGACACCATCACCGAGTGTGACTGTCCCCATCCCCGAGTGTGACTGACACTATCACCGAGTGTGACTGACACCATCACCGAGTGTGACTGACACCATCACCGAGTGTGACTGTCCCCATCCCTGAGTGTGACTGACACCATCACCGAGTGTGACTGTCCCCATCACCGAGTGTGACTGATACCATCACCGAGTGTGACTGACAACATCACCGAGTGTGACAGACACCATCACCAAGTGTGACTGTCCCCATCACCGAGTGTGACTGACATCATCACCGAGTGTGACTGACACTATCATCGAGTTTGACTGACATAATCACCGAGTGTGACTGACATCATCACCGAGTGTGACTGACACTATCACCGAGTGTGACTGACACTATCATCGAGTGTGACTGACACCATCACCAAGTGTGACGGACACCATCACCGAGTGTGACAGACACCATCACCGAGTGTGACTGACATCATCACCGAGTGTGACTGACACTATCATCGAGTGTGACTAACATAATCACCGAGTGTGACTGACACTATCATCGAGTGTGACTGACACCATCACCGAGTGTGACTGACATCATCACCGAGTGTGATAGATACCATCACCGAGTGCGACAGACATCATCCCCGAGTGTGACTGTCCCCATCCCCGAGTGTGACTGACACTATCATCGAGTGTGACTGACACTATCACCGAGTGTGACTAACATAATCACCGAGTGTGACTGACACTATCACCGAGTGTGACTGACATAATCACCGAGTGTGACTGACACTATCATCGAGTGTGACTGACACCATCACCAAGTGTGACTGACACTATCACCAAGAGTGACTGACACCATCAGCAAGTGTGACTGTTGCCATCCCTGACTGTGACTGACACTATCACCGAGTGTGACAGACACCATCACCGAGTGTGACGGACACCATCACCGAGTGTGACTGACACTATCACCGAGTGTGACTGTCCCCATCACTGAGTGTGACTGACACCATCACCGATTGTGACTGTCCCCATCTGCGAGTGTGACTGACACTATCACCAAGAGTGACTGACACCATCAGCAAGTGTGACTGTTGCCATCCCTGACTGTGACTGACACTATCACCGAGTGTGACAGATACCATCACCGAGTGTGACAGACACCATCACCGAGTGTGACTGACATAATTTCCGAGTGTGACTGTCCCCATCCCCGAGTGTGACTGACACCATCACCGAGTGTGACTGACACCATCACCGAGTGTGACTGTCCCCATCACCGAGTGTGACTGACACCATCACCGTTTGTGACTGTCCCCATCTGCGAGTGTGACTGACACTATCACCAAGAGTGACTGACACCATCAGCAAGTGTGACTGTTGCCATCCCTGACTGTGACTGACACTATCACCGAGTGTGACTGACACCATCACCGAGTGTGACTGTCCCCATCCCCGAGTGTGACTGTCCCCATCACCGAGTGTGACTGTCCCCATCACCGAGTGTGACTGTCCCCATCACCGAGTGTGACTGACACCATCACCGAGTGTGACTGACACCATCACCGTGTGTGACTGACACCTTCACCGAGTGTGACTGTCCCCATCACCGAGTGTGACTGACACCATCCCCGAGTGTGACTGTCCCCATCCCCGAGTGTGACTGACATCATCATCGAGTGTGACTGACATCATCATCGAGTGTGACTGACACTATCACCGAGTGTGACTGACACTATCATCGAGTGTGACTGACACCATCACCAAGTGTGACGGACATCATCACCGAGTGTGACAGATATCATCACCGAGTGTGACAGACACCATCACCGAGTGTGACTGACATCATTCCCGAGTGTGACTGTCCCCATCCCCGAGTGTGACTGACACTATCACCGAGTGTGACTGTCCCCATCCCCGAGTGTGACTGTCCCCATCACCGAGTGTGACTGACACCATCACCGAGTGTGACTGTCCCCATCACCGAGTGTGACTGACACCATCACCGTGTGTGACTGACACCTTCACCGAGTGTGACTGTCCCCATCACCGAGTGTGACTGACAACATTGCCGAGTGTGACTGACACCATCACCGAGTGTGACTGTCCACATCCCCGAGTGTGACTGTCCCCATCACCGAATGTGACTGACACCTTCACCGAATGTGACTGTCCCCATTGTCGAGAGTGACTGACCCAATCACCGAGTGTGACTGTCCCCATCGCCGAGTGTGACTGTCCCCATCCCCGAGTGTGACTGTCCCCATCACGGAATGTGACTGACACAATCACCGAGTGTGATAGATACCATCACCGAGTGTGACTGTCCCCATCACCGAATGTGACTGTCCCCATCACCGAGTGTGACTGTCCCCATCCCCGAGTGTGACTGTCCCCATCACGGAATGTGACTGACACAATCACCGAGTGCGACAGACACCATCACCGAGTGTGACTGACATAATCACCAAGTGTGACTGTCCCCATCCCCGAGTGTGACTGACACTATCACTGAGTGTGACTGACATAATCACCGAGTGTGACTGACACTATCATCGACTGTGACTGAAACCATCACCAAGTGTGACGGACATCATCACCGAGTGTGACTGTCCCCATCACCGAGTGTGACTGACAACATTGCCGAGTGTGACTGACACCATCACCGAGTGTGACTGTCCACATCCCCGAGTGTGACTGTCCCCATCACCGAATGTGACTGACACCTTCACCGAATGTGACTGTCCCCATTGTCGAGAGTGACTGACCCAATCACCGAGTGTGACTGTCCCCATCGCCGAGTGTGACTGTCCCCATCCCCGAGTGTGACTGTCCCCATCACGGAATGTGACTGACACAATCACCGAGTGTGATAGATACCATCACCGAGTGTGACTGTCCCCATCACCGAATGTGACTGTCCCCATCACCGAGTGTGACTGTCCCCATCCCCGAGTGTGACTGTCCCCATCACGGAATGTGACTGACACAATCACCGAGTGCGACAGACACCATCACCGAGTGTGACTGACATAATCACCAAGTGTGACTGTCCCCATCCCCGAGTGTGACTGACACTATCACTGAGTGTGACTGACATAATCACCGAGTGTGACTGACACTATCATCGAGTGTGACTGACACCATCACCAAGTGTGACGGACATCATCACCGAGTGTGACTGTCCCCATCACCGAGTGTGACTGGCACCATCACTGAGTGTGACTGTCCCCATCTGCGAGTGTGACTGACACTATCACCAAGAGTGACTGACACCATCAGCAAGTGTGACTGTTGCCATCCCTGACTGTGACTGACACTATCACCGAGTGTGACTGACACTATCACCGAGTGTGACTGACACCATCACCGAGTTTGACTGTCCGGATCACCGAGTGTGACTGACACCATCACCGATTGTGACTGTCCCCATCTGCGAGTGTGACTGACACTATCACCAAGAGTGACTGACATCATCAGCAAGTGTGACTGTCCCCATCACCGAGTGTGACTGTCCCCATCACCGAGTGTGACTGACATCATCACCGAGTGTGACTGTCCCCATCACTGAGTGTGACTGTCCCCATCACCGAGTGTGACTGTCCCCATCACCGAGTGTGACTGACACCATCACCGTGTGTGACTGACACCTTCACCGAGTGTGACTGTCCCCGTCACCAAGTGTGATTGACACCATCACCGAGTGTGACTGACACCATCACCGAGTGTGACTGTCCCCATCCCCGAGTGTGACTGACACTATCACCGAGTGTGACTGACACCATCACCGAGTGTGACTGTCCCCATCCCTGAGTGTGACTGTCCCCATCACCGAGTGTGACTGACACCATCACCGAGTGTGACTGTCCCCATCACCGAGTGTGACTGATACCATCACCGAGTGTGACTGACAACATCACCGAGTGTGACAGACACCATCACCAAGTGTGACTGTCCCCATCACCGAGTGTGACTGACATCATCACCGAGTGTGACTGACATAATCACCGAGTGTGACTGACATAATCACCGAGTGTGACTGACATCATCACCGAGTGTGACTGACACTATCACCGAGTGTGACTGACACTATCATCGAGTGTGACTGACACCATCACCAAGTGTGACGGACACCATCACCGAGTGTGACAGACACCATCACCGAGTGTGACTGACATCATCACCGAGTGTGACTGACACTATCATCGAGTGTGACTAACATAATCACCGAGTGTGACTGACACTATCATCGAGTGTGACTGACACCATCACCGAGTGTGACTGACATCATCACCGAGTGTGATAGATACCATCACCGAGTGCGACAGACATCATCCCCGAGTGTGACTGTCCCCATCCCCGAGTGTGACTGACACTATCTTCGAGTGTGACTGACACTATCACCGAGTGTGACTAACATAATCACAGAGTGTGACTGACACTATCACCGAGTGTGACTGACATAATCACCGAGTGTGACTGACACTATCATCGAGTGTGACTGACACCATCACCAAGTGTGACTGACACTATCACCAAGAGTGACTGACACCATCAGCAAGTGTGACTGTTGCCATCCCTGACTGTGACTGACACTATCACCGAGTGTGACAGACACCATCACCGAGTGTGACGGACACCATCACCGAGTGTGACTGACACTATCACCGAGTGTGACTGTCCCCATCACTGAGTGTGACTGACACCATCACCGATTGTGACTGTCCCCATCTGCGAGTGTGACTGACACTATCACCAAGAGTGACTGACACCATCAGCAAGTGTGACTGTTGCCATCCCTGACTGTGACTGACACTATCACCGAGTGTGACAGATACCATCACCGAGTGTGACAGACACCATCACCGAGTGTGACTGACATAATTTCCGAGTGTGACTGTCCCCATCCCCGAGTGTGACTGACACCATCACCGAGTGTGACTGACACCATCACCGAGTGTGACTGTCCCCATCACCGAGTGTGACTGACACCATCACCGTTTGTGACTGTCCCCATCTGCGAGTGTGACTGACACTATCACCAAGAGTGACTGACACCATCAGCAAGTGTGACTGTTGCCATCCCTGACTGTGACTGACACTATCACCGAGTGTGACTGACACCATCACCGAGTGTGACTGTCCCCATCCCCGAGTGTGACTGTCCCCATCACCGAGTGTGACTGTCCCCATCACCGAGTGTGACTGACACCATCACCGAGTGTGACTGTCCCCATCACCGAGTGTGACTGACACCATCACCGTGTGTGACTGACACCTTCACTGAGTGTGACTGTCCCCATCACCGAGTGTGACTGACACCATCCCCGAGTGTGACTGTCCCCATCCCCGAGTGTGACTGACACTGTCACCGAGTGTGACTGACATCATCACCGAGTGTGACTGACTCTATCACCGAGTGTGACTGACATCATCATCGAGTGTGACTGACATCATCATCGAGTGTGACTGACACTATCACCGAGTGTGACTGACACTATCATCGAGTGTGACTGACACCATCACCAAGTGTGACGGACATCATCACCGAGTGTGACAGATATCATCACCGAGTGTGACAGACACCATCACCGAGTGTGACTGACATCATTCCCGAGTGTGACTGTCCCCATCCCCGAGTGTGACTGACACTATCACCGAGTGTGACTGTCCCCATCCCCGAGTGTGACTGTCCCCATCACCGAGTGTGACTGACACCATCACCGAGTGTGACTGTCCCCATCACCGAGTGTGACTGACACCATCACCGTGTGTGACTGACACCTTCACCGAGTGTGACTGAACCCATCCCTGAGTGTGACTGTCCCCATCACCGAGTGTGACTGACACTATCACCGAGTGTGACTGTCCCCATCACCGAGTGTGACTGATACCATCACCGAGTGTGACTGTCCCCATCACCGAGTGTGACTGACACCATCACCGAGTGTGACTGTCCCCATCACCGAGTGTGACTGTCCCCATCCCCGAGTGTGACTGTCCCCATCACCGAATGTGACTGACACCATCACCGAGTGTGACTGTCCCCATTGTCGAGAGTGACTGACCTAATCACCGAGTGTGACTGTCCCCATCGCCGAGTGTGACTGTCCCCATCCCCGAGTGTGACTGTCCCCATCACCGAATGTGACTGACACAATCACCGAGTGTGACTGACTCCATCACCGAGTCTGCCTGTCCCCATCACCGAGTGTGACTGACATCATCACCGAGTGTGACTGACACTATCATCGAGTGTGACTGACATAATCACCGTGTGTGACTGACACTATCATCGAGTGTGACTGACACCATCACCGAGTGTGACTGACATCATCACCAAGTGTGATAGATACCATCACCGAGTGCGACAGACACCATCACCGAGTGTGACTGACATCATCCCCGAGTGTGACTGTCCCCATCCCCGAGTGTGACTGACACTATCATCGAGTGTGACTGACACTATCACCGAGTGTGACTGACACTATCACCGAGTGTGACTGACACTATCACCGAGTGTGACTGACATAATCACCGAGTGTGACTGACACTATCATCGAGTGTGACTGACACCATCACCGAGTGTGACTGACACTATAATCGAGTGTGACTGACATAATCACCGAGTGTGACTGACACTATCATCGAGTGTGACTGACACCATCACCAAGTGTGACTGACATCATCCCCGAGTGTGACTGTCCCCATCCCCGAGTGTGACTGACACTATCATCGAGTGTGACTGACACTATCATCGAGTGTGACTGACATAATCACCGAGTGTGACTGATACTATCATCGAGTGTGACTGACCCCATCACCGAGTGTGACTGACATCATCACCGAGTGTGATAGATACCATCACCGAGTGCGACAGACACCATCACCGAGTGTGACTGACATCATCCCCGAGTGTGACTGTCCCCATCCCCGAGTGTGACTGACACTATCATCGATTGTGACTGACATCATCACTGAGTGTGACTGACACTATCACCGAGTGTGACTGACACTATCACCGAGTGTGACTGACATCATCACCGAGTGTGACTGACACTATCACCGAGTGTGACTGACACTATCACCGAGTGCGACTGACATAATCACCGAGTGTGACTGACACTATCATCGAGTGTGACTGACACCATCACTGAGTCTGACTGACACTATCATCGAGTGTGACTGACATAATCACCGAGTGTGACTGACACTATCATTGAGTGTGACTGACACCATCACCAAGTGTGACTGACATCATCCCCGAGTGTGACTGTCCCCATCCCCGAGTGTGACTGACACTATCATCGAGTGTGACTGACACCATCACCGAGTGTGATTGACACCATCACCGAGTGTGACTGTCCCCATCCCTGAGTGTGAGTGTCCCCATCACCGAGTGTGACTGACACCATCACCGAGTGTGACTGACACTATCACTGAGTGTGACTGACACCATCACCGAGTGTGACTGTCCCCATCACCGAGTGTGACTGACACCATCACCGTGTGTGACTGACACTTTCACCGAGTGTGACTGTCCCCGTCACCAAGTGTGATTGACACCATCACCGAGTGTGACTGTCCCCATCCCTGAGTGTGACTGTCCCCATCACCGAGTGTGACTGACACCATCACCGAGTGTGACTGTCCCCATCACCGAGTGTGACTGACACCTTCACCGAGTGTGACTGACACCATCGCCGAGTGTGACTGACACCATCACCGAGTGTGACTGTCCCCATCACCGAGTGTGACTGTCCCCATCGCCGGGTGTGACTGTCCCCATCCCCGAGTGTGACTGTCCCCATCACCGAATGTGACTGACACCATCACCGAGTGTGACTGTCCCCATTGTCGAGAGTGACTGACCCAATCACCGAGTGTGACTGTCCCCATCGCCGAGTGTGACTGTCCCCATCCCCGAGTGTGACTGTCCCCATCACCGAATGTGACTGACACAATCACCGAGTGTGACTGTCACCATCCCCGAGTGTGACTGACACTATCATCGAGTGTGACTGACACTATCACCGAGTGTGACTAACATAATCACCGAGTGTGACTGACACTATCATCGAGTGTGACTGACACCATCACCAAGTGTGACTGACACTATCACCAAGAGTGACTGACACCATCAGCAAGTGTGACTGTTGCCATCCCTGACTGTGACTGACACTATCACCGAGTGTGACAGACACCATCACCGAGTGTGACGGACACCATCACCGAGTGTGACTGACACTATCACCGAGTGTGACTGTCCCCATCACTGAGTGTGACTGACACCATCACCGATTGTGACTGTCCCCATCTGCGAGTGTGACTGACACTATCACCAAGAGTGACTGACACCATCAGCAAGTGTGACTGTTGCCATCCCTGACTGTGACTGACACTATCACCGAGTGTGACAGATACCATCACCGAGTGTGACAGACACCATCACCGAGTGTGACTGACATAATTTCCGAGTGTGACTGTCCCCATCCCCGAGTGTGACTGACACCATCACCGAGTGTGACTGACACCATCACCGAGTGTGACTGTCCCCATCACCGAGTGTGACTGACACCATCACCGTTTGTGACTGTCCCCATCTGCGAGTGTGACTGACACTATCACCAAGAGTGACTGACACCATCAGCAAGTGTGACTGTTGCCATCCCTGACTGTGACTGACACTATCACCGAGTGTGACTGACACCATCACCGAGTGTGACTGTCCCCATCCCCGAGTGTGACTGTCCCCATCACCGAGTGTGACTGTCCCCATCACCGAGTGTGACTGACACCATCACCGAGTGTGACTGTCCCCATCACCGAGTGTGACTGACACCATCACCGTGTGTGACTGACACCTTCACCGAGTGTGACTGTCCCCATCACCGAGTGTGACTGACACCATCCCCGAGTGTGACTGTCCCCATCCCCGAGTGTGACTGACACTGTCACCGAGTGTGACTGACATCATCACCGAGTGTGACTGACTCTATCACCGAGTGTGACTGACATCATCATCGAGTGTGACTGACATCATCATCGAGTGTGACTGACACTATCACCGAGTGTGACTGACACTATCATCGAGTGTGACTGACACCATCACCAAGTGTGACGGACATCATCACCGAGTGTGACAGATATCATCACCGAGTGTGACAGACACCATCACCGAGTGTGACTGACATCATTCCCGAGTGTGACTGTCCCCATCCCCGAGTGTGACTGACACTATCACCGAGTGTGACTGTCCCCATCCCCGAGTGTGACTGTCCCCATCACCGAGTGTGACTGACACCATCACCGAGTGTGACTGACACCATCACCGAGTGTGACTGACACCATCACCGTGTGTGACTGACACCTTCACCGAGTGTGACTGAACCCATCCCTGAGTGTGACTGTCCCCATCACCGAGTGTGACTGACACTATCACCGAGTGTGACTGTCCCCATCACCGAGTGTGACTGATACCATCACCGAGTGTGACTGTCCCCATCACCGAGTGTGACTGACACCATCACCGAGTGTGACTGTCCCCATCACCGAGTGTGACTGTCCCCATCCCCGAGTGTGACTGTCCCCATCACCGAATGTGACTGACACCATCACCGAGTGTGACTGTCCCCATTGTCGAGAGTGACTGACCTAATCACCGAGTGTGACTGTCCCCATCGCCGAGTGTGACTGTCCCCATCCCCGAGTGTGACTGTCCCCATCACCGAATGTGACTGACACAATCACCGAGTGTGACTGACTCCATCACCGAGTCTGCCTGTCCCCATCACCGAGTGTGACTGACATCATCACCGAGTGTGACTGACACTATCATCGAGTGTGACTGACATAATCACCGTGTGTGACTGACACTATCATCGAGTGTGACTGACACCATCACCGAGTGTGACTGACATCATCACCAAGTGTGATAGATACCATCACCGAGTGCGACAGACACCATCACCGAGTGTGACTGACATCATCCCCGAGTGTGACTGTCCCCATCCCCGAGTGTGACTGACACTATCATCGAGTGTGACTGACATCATCACCGAGTGTGACTGACATCATCACCGAGTGTGACTGACACTATCACCGAGTGTGACTGACACTATCACCGAGTGTGACTGACACTATCACCGAGTGTGACTGACATAATCACCGAGTGTGACTGACACTATCATCGAGTGTGACTGACACCATCACCGAGTGTGACTGACACTATAATCGAGTGTGACTGACATAATCACCGAGTGTGACTGACACTATCATCGAGTGTGACTGACACCATCACCAAGTGTGACTGACATCATCCCCGAGTGTGACTGTCCCCATCCCCGAGTGTGACTGACACTATCATCGAGTGTGACTGACACTATCATCGAGTGTGACTGACATAATCACCGAGTGTGACTGATACTATCATCGAGTGTGACTGACACCATCACCGAGTGTGACTGACATCATCACCGAGTGTGATAGATACCATCACCGAGTGCGACAGACACCATCACCGAGTGTGACTGACATCATCCCCGAGTGTGACTGTCCCCATCCCCGAGTGTGACTGACACTATCATCGATTGTGACTGACATCATCACTGAGTGTGACTGACACTATCACCGAGTGTGACTGACACTATCACCGAGTGTGACTGACATCATCACCGAGTGTGACTGACACTATCACCGAGTGTGACTGACACTATCACCGAGTGCGACTGACATAATCACCGAGTGTGACTGACACTATCATCGAGTGTGACTGACACCATCACTGAGTCTGACTGACACTATCATCGAGTGTGACTGACATAATCACCGAGTGTGACTGACACTATCATCGAGTGTGACTGACACCATCACCAAGTGTGACTGACATCATCCCCGAGTGTGACTGTCCCCATCCCCGAGTGTGACTGACACTATCATCGAGTGTGACTGACACCATCACCGAGTGTGATTGACACCATCACCGAGTGTGACTGTCCCCATCCCTGAGTGTGAGTGTCCCCATCACCGAGTGTGACTGACACCATCACCGAGTGTGACTGACACTATCACTGAGTGTGACTGACACCATCACCGAGTGTGACTGTCCCCATCACCGAGTGTGACTGACACCATCACCGTGTGTGACTGACACCTTCACCGAGTGTGACTGTCCCCGTCACCAAGTGTGATTGACACCATCACCGAGTGTGACTGTCCCCATCCCTGAGTGTGACTGTCCCCATCACCGAGTGTGACTGACACCATCACCGAGTGTGACTGTCCCCATCACCGAGTGTGACTGACACCTTCACCGAGTGTGACTGACACCATCGCCGAGTGTGACTGACACCATCACCGAGTGTGACTGTCCCCATCACCGAGTGTGACTGTCCCCATCGCCGGGTGTGACTGTCCCCATCCCCGAGTGTGACTGTCCCCATCACCGAATGTGACTGACACCATCACCGAGTGTGACTGTCCCCATTGTCGAGAGTGACTGACCCAATCACCGAGTGTGACTGTCCCCATCGCCGAGTGTGACTGTCCCCATCCCCGAGTGTGACTGTCCCCATCACCGAATGTGACTGACACAATCACCGAGTGTGACTGTCACCATCCCCGAGTGTGACTGACACTATCATCGAGTGTGACTGACACTATCACCGAGTGTGACTAACATAATCACCGAGTGTGACTGACACTATCATCGAGTGTGACTGACATAATCACCGAGTGTGACTGACACTATCATCGAGTGTGACTGACACCATCACCGAGTGTGACTGTCCCCATCCCCGAGTGTGACTGTCCCCATCCCCGAGTGTGACTGACACTATCATCGAGTGTGACTGACATCATCACCGAGTGTGACTGACACCATCACCGAGTGTGACTGACATCATCACCGAGTGTGACTGACACTATCACCGAGTGTGACTGACACTATCACCGAGTGTGACTGACATAATCACCGAGTGTGACTGACACTATCATCGAGTGTGACTGACACCATCACCGAGTGTGACTGACACTATAATCGAGTGTGACTGACATAATCACCGAGTGTGACTGATACTATCATCGAGTGTGACTGACACCATCACCAAGTGTGACTGACATCATCCCCGAGTGTGACTGTCCCCATCCCCGAGTGTGACTGACACTATCATCGAGTGTGACTGACATCATCACCGAGTGTGACTGACACCATCACCGAGTGTGACTGACATAATTACCGAGTGTGACTGACATAATTACCGAGTGTGACTGACACTATCACTGAGTGTGACTGACATAATCACCGAGTGTGACTGACACTATCATCGAGTGTGACTGACACCATCACCGAGTGTGACAGATACCATCACCGAGTGTGACTGACACTATCACCGAGTGTGACTGTCCCCATCCCCGAGTGTGACTGTCCCCATCACCGAGTGTGACTGACACCATCACCGAGTGTGACTGTCCCCATCCCCGAGTGTGACTGTCCCCATCACCGAGTGTGACTGTCCCCATCACCGAGTGTGACTGACACCATCACCGTGTGTGACTGACACCTTCACCGAGTGTGACTGAACCCATCCCTGAGTGTGACTGTCCCCATCACCGAGTGTGACTGACACTATCACCGAGTGTGACTGTCCCCATCACCGAGTGTTACTGATACCATCACCGAGTGTGACTGTCCCCATCACCGAGTGTGACTGACACCATCACCGAGTGTGACTGTCCCCATCACCGAGTGTGACTGTCCCCATCCCCGAGTGTGACTGTCCCCATCACCGAATGTGACTGACACCATCACCGAGTGTGACTGTCCCCATTGTCGAGAGTGACTGACCTAATCACCGAGTGTGACTGTCCCCATCGCCGAGTGTGACTGTCCCCATCCCCGAGTGTGACTGTCCCCATCACCGAATGTGACTGACACAATCACCGAGTGTGACTGACTCCATCACCGAGTCTGCCTGTCCCCATCACCGAGTGTGACTGACATCATCACCGAGTGTGACTGACACTATCATCGAGTGTGACTGACATAATCACCGTGTGTGACTGACACTATCATCGAGTGTGACTGACACCATCACCGAGTGTGACTGACATCATCACCAAGTGTGATAGATACCATCACCGAGTGCGACAGACACCATCCCCGAGTGTGACTGACATCATCCCCGAGTGTGACTGTCCCCATCCCCGAGTGTGACTGACACTATCATCGAGTGTGACTGACATCATCACCGAGTGTGACTGACATCATCACCGAGTGTGACTGACACTATCACCGAGTGTGACTGACACTATCACCGAGTGTGACTGACATAATCACCGAGTGTGACTGACACTATCATCGAGTGTGACTGACACCATCACCGAGTGTGACTGACACTATAATCGAGTGTGACTGACATAATCACCGAGTGTGACTGACACTATCATCGAGTGTGACTGACACCATCACCAAGTGTGACTGACATCATCCCCGAGTGTGACTGTCCCCATCCCCGAGTGTGACTGACACTATCATCGAGTGTGACTGACACTATCATCGAGTGTGACTGACATAATCACCGAGTGTGACTGATACTATCATCGAGTGTGACTGACACCATCACCGAGTGTGACTGACATCATCACCGAGTGTGATAGATACCATCACCGAGTGCGACAGACACCATCACCGAGTGTGACTGACATCATCCCCGAGTGTGACTGTCCCCATCCCCGAGTGTGACTGACACTATCATCGATTGTGACTGACATCATCACTGAGTGTGACTGACACTATCACCGAGTGTGACTGACACTATCACCGAGTGTGACTGACATCATCACCGAGTGTGACTGACACTATCACCGAGTGTGACTGACACTATCACCGAGTGCGACTGACATAATCACCGAGTGTGACTGACACTATCATCGAGTGTGACTGACACCATCACTGAGTCTGACTGACACTATCATCGAGTGTGACTGACATAATCACCGAGTGTGACTGACACTATCATCGAGTGTGACTGACACCATCACCAAGTGTGACTGACATCATCCCCGAGTGTGACTGTCCCCATCCCCGAGTGTGACTGACACTATCATCGAGTGTGACTGACACCATCACCGAGTGTGATTGACACCATCACCGAGTGTGACTGTCCCCATCCCTGAGTGTGAGTGTCCCCATCACCGAGTGTGACTGACACCATCACCGAGTGTGACTGACACTATCACTGAGTGTGACTGACACCATCACCGAGTGTGACTGTCCCCATCACCGAGTGTGACTGACACCATCACCGTGTGTGACTGACACCTTCACCGAGTGTGACTGTCCCCGTCACCAAGTGTGATTGACACCATCACCGAGTGTGACTGTCCCCATCCCTGAGTGTGACTGTCCCCATCACCGAGTGTGACTGACACCATCACCGAGTGTGACTGTCCCCATCACCGAGTGTGACTGACACCTTCACCGAGTGTGACTGACACCATCGCCGAGTGTGACTGACACCATCACCGAGTGTGACTGTCCCCATCACCGAGTGTGACTGTCCCCATCGCCGGGTGTGACTGTCCCCATCCCCGAGTGTGACTGTCCCCATCACCGAATGTGACTGACACCATCACCGAGTGTGACTGTCCCCATTGTCGAGAGTGACTGACCCAATCACCGAGTGTGACTGTCCCCATCGCCGAGTGTGACTGTCCCCATCCCCGAGTGTGACTGTCCCCATCACCGAATGTGACTGACACAATCACCGAGTGTGACTGTCACCATCCCCGAGTGTGACTGACACTATCATCGAGTGTGACTGACACTATCACCGAGTGTGACTAACATAATCACCGAGTGTGACTGACACTATCATCGAGTGTGACTGACATAATCACCGAGTGTGACTGACACTATCATCGAGTGTGACTGACACCATCACCGAGTGTGACTGTCCCCATCCCCGAGTGTGACTGACACTATCATCGAGTGTGACTGACATCATCACCGAGTGTGACTGACACCATCACCGAGTGTGACTGACATCATCACCGAGTGTGACTGACATCATCACCGAGTGTGACTGACACTATCACCGAGTGTGACTGACACTATCACCGAGTGTGACTGACATAATCACCGAGTGTGACTGACACTATCATCGAGTGTGACTGACACCATCACCGAGTGTGACTGACACTATAATCGAGTGTGACTGACATAATCACCGAGTGTGACTGATACTATCATCGAGTGTGACTGACACCATCACCAAGTGTGACTGACATCATCCCCGAGTGTGACTGTCCCCATCCCCGAGTGTGACTGACACTATCATCGAGTGTGACTGACATCATCACCGAGTGTGACTGACACCATCACCGAGTGTGACTGACATAATTACCGAGTGTGACTGACATCATCACCGAGTGTGACTGACACTATCACTGAGTGTGACTGACATAATCACCGAGTGTGACTGACACTATCATCGAGTGTGACTGACACCATCACCGAGTGTGACAGATACCATCACCGAGTGTGACAGACACCATCACCGAGTGTGACTGACATCATTCCCGAGTGTGACTGTCCCCATCCCCGAGTGTGACTGACACTATCACCGAGTGTGACTGACACCATCACCAAGTGTGACTGTCCCCATCACCGAGTGTGTCTGTCCCCATCACCGGGTGTGACTGACATCATCACCGAGTGTGACTGACATCATCCCCGAGTTTGACTGTCCCCATCCCCGAGTGTGACTGACACTATCATCGAGTGTGACTGACATCATCACCGAGTGTGACTGACACTATCACCGAGTGTGACTGACACTATCATCGAGTGTGACTGACATAATCACCGAGTGTGACTGACACTATCATCGAGTGTGACTGACACCATCACCGAGTGTGACTGACACTATAATCGAGTGTGACTGACATAATCACCGAGTGTGACTGAAACTATCATCGAGTGTGACTGACACCATCACCAAGTGTGACTGACATCATCCCCGAGTGGGACTGTCCCCATCCCCGAGTGTGACTGACACTATCATCGAGTGTGACTGACATCATCACCGAGTGTGACTGACTCTATCACCGAGTGTGACTGACATAATTACCGAGTGTGACTGACATCATCACCGAGTGTGACTGACACTATCACCGAGTGTGACTGACATAATCACCGAGTGTGACTGACACTATCATCGAGTGTGACAGACACCATCACCAAGTGTGACAGATACCATCACCGAGTGTGACAGACACCATCACCGAGTGTGACTGACATCATTCCCGAGTGTGACTGTCCCCATTCCCGAGTGTGACTGTCACCATCACCGGGTGTGACTGACACCATCACCGAGTGTGACTGTCCCCATCACCGAGTGTGACTGACACCATCACCGATTGTGACTGTCCCCATCACCGAGTGTGACTGACACTATCACCAAGAGTGACTGACACCATCAGCAAGTGTGACTGTTGCCATCCCTGACTGTGACTGACACTATCACCGAGTGTGACTGACACCATTTCCGAGTGTGACAGACACCATCACCGAGTTTGACTGACACTATCACCGAGTGTGACTGACACCATCACCGAGTGTGACTGTCCCCATCACTGAGTGTGACTGACACCATCACCGATTGTGACTGTCCCCATCTGCGAGTGTGACTGACACTATCACCAAGAGTGACAGACACCATCAGCAAGTGTGACTGTTGCCATCCCTGACTGTGACTGACACTATCACCGAGTGTGACTGACACCATCACCGAGTGTGACTGACATCATTCCCGAGTGTGACTGTCCCCATCCCAGAGTGTGACTGACACCATCACCGAGTGAGACTGACACCATCACCGAGTGTGACTGTCCCCATCACTGAGTGTGACTGACACCATCACCGATTGTGACTGTCCCCATCTGCGAGTGTGACTGACACTATCACCAAGAGTGACTGACACCATCAGCAAGTGTGACTGTTGCCATCCCTGACTGGGACTGACACTATCACCGAGTGTGCCTGACACCATTTCCGAGTGTGACAGACACCATCACCGAGTTTGACTGACACTATCACCGAGTGTGACAGATACCATCACCGAGTGTGACTGACACCATCACCGAGTATGACTGACATCATTCCCGAGTGTGACTGTCCCCATCCCAGAGTGTGACTGACACCATCACCGAGTGTGACTGACACCATCACCGATTGTGACTGTCCCCATCTGCGAGTGTGACTGACACTATCACCAAGAGTGACTGACACCATCAGCAAGTGTGACTGTTGCCATCGCTGACTGTGACTGACACTATCACCGAGTGTGACTGACAGCATCACCGAGTGTGACTGTCCCCATCCCCGAGTGTGACTGACCCCATCACCGAGTGTGACTGACATCATCACCGAGTGTGACTGTCCCCATCACCGAGTGTGACTGACACCATCACCGAGTGTGACTGACACCATCACCGAGTGTGACTGTCCCCATCACCGAGTGTGACTGACACCATCAGCAAGTGTGACTGTTGCCATCCTTGACTGTGACTGACACTATCACCGAGTGTGACAGATACCATCACCGAGTGTGACAGACACCATCACCGAGTGTGACTGACATCATTCCCGAGTGTGACTGTCCCCATCCCCGAGTGTGACTGACACTATCACCGTGTGTGACTGACACCATCACCGAGTGTGACTGACATCATCACCGTGTGACTGTCCCCATCACCGAGTGTGACTGATACCATCACCGAGTCTGACTGTCCCCAACACCGAGTGTGACTGACATCATCACCGAGTGTGACTGTCCCCATCACCGAGTGTGACTGACACCATCACCGACTGTGACTGTCCCCATCACCGAGTGTGACTGACACCATCACCGAGTGTGACTGACATCATCACCGAGTGTGACTATCCCCATCACCGAGTGTGACTGACACCATCACCGAGTGTGACAGATACCATCACCGAGTGTGACTGTCCCCATCACCGAGTGTGACTGACATCATCACCGAGTGTGACTGTCTCCATCACCGAGCGCGACTGTCCCCATCACCGAGTGTGACTGTCCCCATCACCGAGTGCGACTGACACCATCACCAAGTGCAACTGTCCCCATCACTGAGTGGGACTGTCCCCAGCACCGAGTGTGACTGACACCATCACCGAGTGTGACTGACATCATCACCGAGTGTGACTGACACCATCACTGAGTGTGACTGACATCATCACCGAGTGTGACTGTCCCCATCCCCGAGTGTGTCTGTCCCCATCCCCGAGTGTGACTGACACCATCACCGAGTGTGACTGTCCCCATCCCCGAGTGTGACTGTCCCCATCACAGAGTGTGACTGTCCCAATCCCCGAGTGTGACTGACACCATCACCGAGTGTGACTGTCCCCATCACCGAGTGTGACTGACACTATCACCGAGTGTGACTGTCCCCATCCCCGAGTGTGACTGTCCCCATCACCGAGTGTGACTGATACTACCACTGAGTGTGACTGACACTATCACCGAATGTGACTGTCCCCATCACCGAGTGTGACTGACACCATCACCGAGTGTGACTGACACCATCACCGAGTGTGACTGTCCCCATCACCGAGTGTGACTGACACTATCACCGAGTGTGACTGTCCCCATCCCCGAGTGTGACTGTCCCCATCACCGAGTGTGACTGACACTACCACTGAGTGTGACTGACACCATCACCGAGTGTGACTGTCCCCATCACCGAGTGTGACTGTCCCGATCACCGAGTGTGACTGACATCATCGCCGAGTGTGACTGACACCATCACTAAGTGTGACTGTCTCCATCCCCGAGTGTGTCTGGCCCATCACCGCGTGTGACTGACACCATCACCGAGTGTCACTGTCCCCATCCCCGAGAGTGACTGACACCATCACCGAGTGTGACTGTCGCCATCACCCAGTGTGACTGACATCATCACCGAGTGTGACTGTCCCCATAACCGAGTGTGACTGACACCATCACCGAGTGTGACTGACATCATCACCGAGTGTGACTGTCCCCATCACCGAGTGTGACTATCCCCATCCCCGAGTGTGACTGACACTATCACCGAGTGTGACTGTCCCCATCCCCGAGTGTGACTGACACCATCACCGAGTGTGACTGTCCCCATCACCGAGTGTGACTATCCCCATCCCCGAGTGTGACTGACACTATCACCGAGTGTGACTGTCCCCATCACCGAGTGTGACTGACACTATCACCGAGTGTGACAGACACCGTCACATAGTGTCACTGTCCCCATCACCGAGTGTGACTGTCCCCATCCCCGAGTGTGACTGTCCCCATCACCAAGTGTGAGTGACACTACCACTGAGTGTGACTGACACTATCACTGAGTGTGACTGTCATCATCGCCGAGTGTGACTGACACCATCACCGAGTGTGACTGACATCATCACCGAGTGTGACTGTCCCCATCACCGAATGTGACTGATACCATCACCGAGTGTGACTGTCCCCATCACCGAGTGTTACTGACACCATCACCGAGTGTGACTGACACTACCACCGAGCGTGACTGACACTATCACCGAGTATGACTGTCCCCATCACCGAGTATGACTGTCCCCGTCACCAAGTGTGACTGACACTATCACCGAGTATGACTGTCCCCATCATCGAGTGTGACTGACACCATCACCGAGTGTGACTGACATCATCACCGAGTGTGACTGTCCCCATCACCGAGTGTTACTGACATCATCACCGAGTGTGACTGTCCCCATCACCGAGTGTGACTGTCCCCATCACCGAGTGTTACTGACACCATCACCGAGTGTGACTGTCCCCATCACCGAGTGTGACTGTCTCCATCACCGAGTGTGACTGACACCATCACCGAGTGTGACTGACATCATCACCGAGTGTGACTGTCCCCATCCCCGAGTGTGACTGTCCCCATCCCCGAGTGTGACTGTCCCCATCCCCGAGTGTGACTGTCTCCATCCCTGAGTGTGACTGTCCCCATCCCCGAGTTTGACTGTCCCCATCACCGAGTGTGACTGACACCATCACCGAGTGTGACTGTCCCCTTCCCCGAGTGTGACTGTCCCCATCACCGAGTGTGACTGACACCATCACCGAGTGTGACTGTCCCCATCCCCGAGTATGACTGACATAATCACCGAGTGTGACTGTCCCCATCCCTGAGTGTGACAGTCCCCATCACAGTGTGTGACTGTCCCCATCCCAATCCCCAATTGTGACTGACACCATCACCAACTGTGACTGTCCCCATCCCCGAGTCTGACTGTCCCCATCCCCGAGTGTGACTGACATCATCACCGAGTGTGACTGTCCCCATCACCGAGTGTGACTGACACCATCACCGACTGCGACTGTCCCCATCACCGAGTGTGACTGACACCATCACCGAGTGTGACTGACATCATCACAGAGTGTGACTATCCCCATCACCGAGTGTGACTGACACCATCACCGAGTGTGACAGATACCATCACCGAGTGTGACTGTCCCCATCACCGAGTGTGACTGACATCATCACCGAGTGTGACTGTCTCCATCACCGAGCGCGACTGTCCCCATCACCGAGTGTGACTGTCCCCATCACCGAGTGCGACTGACACCATCACCAAGTGCAACTGTCCCCATCACCGAGTGGGACTGTCCCCAGCACTGAGTGTGACTGACACCATCACCGAGTGTGACTGACATCATCACCGAGTGTGACTGACACCATCACTGAGTGTGACTGACATCATCACCGAGTGTGACTGTCCCCATCCCCGAGTGTGTCTGTCCCCATCCCCGAGTGTGACTGACACCATCACCGAGTGTGACTGTCCCCATCCCCGAGTGTGACTGTCCCCATCACAGAGTGTGACTGTCCCCATCCCCGAGTGTGACTGTCCCCATCCCCGAGTGTGACTGACACTATCACTGAGAGTGACTGACACCATCAGCGAGTGTGACTGTCCGCATCACCGAGTATGACTGTCCCCATCCCCGAGTGTGACTATCCCCATCCCCGAGTGTGACTGTCCCCATCCCCGAGTGTGACTGTCCCCATCACCGAATGTGACTGACACCATCACCGAGTGTGACTGTCCCCATTGTCGAGAGTGACTGACCTAATCACCGAGTGTGACTGTCCCCATCGCCGAGTGTGACTGTCCCCATCCCCGAGTGTGACTGTCCCCATCACCGAATGTGACTGACACAATCACCGAGTGTGACTGACTCCATCACCGTGTCTGCCTGTCCCCATCACCGAGTGTGACTGACATCATCACCGAGTGTGACTGACACTATCATCGAGTGTGACTGACATAATCACCGTGTGTGACTGACACTATCATCGAGTGTGACTGACACCATCACCGAGTGTGACTGACATCATCACCAAGTGTGATAGATACCATCACCGAGTGCGACAGACACCATCACCGAGTGTGACTGACATCATCCCCGAGTGTGACTGTCCCCATCCCCGAGTGTGACTGACACTATCATCGAGTGTGACTGACATCATCACCGAGTGTGACTGACATCATCACCGAGTGTGACTGACACTATCACCGAGTGTGACTGACACTATCACCGAGTGTGACTGACATAATCACCGAGTGTGACTGACACTATCATCGAGTGTGACTGACACCATCACCGAGTGTGACTGACACTATAATCGAGTGTGACTGACATAATCACCGAGTGTGACTGACACTATCATCGAGTGTGACTGACACCATCACCAAGTGTGACTGACATCATCCCCGAGTGTGACTGTCCCCATCCCCGAGTGTGACTGACACTATCATCGAGTGTGACTGACACTATCATCGAGTGTGACTGACATAATCACCGAGTGTGACTGACACTATCATCGAGTGTGACTGACACCATCACCGAGTGTGACTGACATCATCACCGAGTGTGATAGATACCATCACCGAGTGTGACAGACACCATCACCGAGTGTGACTGACATCATCCCCGAGTGTGACTGTCCCCATCCCCGATTGTGACTGACACTATCATCGATTGTGACTGACATCATCACTGAGTGTGACTGACACTATCACCGAGTGTGACTGACACTATCACCGAGTGTGACTGACATCATCACCGAGTGTGACTGACACTATCACCGAGTGTGACTGACATAATCACCGAGTGTGACTGACACTATCATCGAGTGTGACTGACACCATCACCGAGTCTGACTGACACTATCATCGAGTGTGACTGACATAATCACCGAGTGTGACTGACACTATCATCGAGTGTGACTGACACCATCACCAAGTGTGACTGACATCATCCCCGAGTGTGACTGTCCCCATCCCCGAGTGTGACTGACACTATCATCGAGTGTGACTGACATCATCACCGAGTGTGACTGACATCATCACCGAGTGTGACTGACATCATCACCGAGTGTGACTGACACTATCACCGAGTGTGACTGACATAATCACCGAGTCTGACTGACACTATCATCGAGTGTGACTGACACCATCACCAAGTGTGACAGATACCATCACTGAGTGTGACAGACACCATCACCGAGTGTGATTGACACCATCACCGAGTGTGACTGTCCCCATCCCTGAGTGTGAGTGTCCCCATCACCGAGTGTGACTGACACCATCACCGAGTGTGACTGACACTATCACTGAGTGTGACTGACACCATCACCGAGTGTGACTGTCCCCATCACCGAGTGTGACTGACACCATCACCGTGTGTGACTGACACCTTCACCGAGTGTGACTGTCCCCGTCGCCAAGTGTGATTGACACCATCACCGAGTGTGACTGTCCCCATCCCTGAGTGTGACTGTCCCCATCACCGAGTGTGACTGACACCATCACCGAGTGTGACTGTCCCCATCACCGAGTGTGACTGACACCTTCACCGAGTGTGACTGACACCATTGCCGAGTGTGACTGACACCATCACCGAGTGTGACTGTCCCCATCACCGAGTGTGACTGTCCCCATCGCCGGGTGTGACTGTCCCCATCCCCGAGTGTGACTGTCCCCATCACCGAATGTGACTGACACCATCACCGAGTGTGACTGTCCCCATTGTCGAGAGTGACTGACCCAATCACCGAGTGTGACTGTCCCCATCGCCGAGTGTGACTGTCCCCATCCCCGAGTGTGACTGTCCCCATCACCGAATGTGACTGACACAATCACCGAGTGTGACTGTCACCATCCCCGAGTGTGACTGACACTATCATCGAGTGTGACTGACACTATCACCGAGTGTGACTAACATAATCACCGAGTGTGACTGACACTATCATCGAGTGTGACTGACATAATCACCGAGTGTGACTTACACAATCATCGAGTGTGACTGACACCATCACCGAGTGTGACTGTCCCCATCCCCGAGTGTGACTGACACTATCATCGAGTGTGACTGACATCATCACCGAGTGTGACTGACACCATCACCGAGTGTGACTGACATCATCACCGAGTGTGACTGACATCATCACCGAGTGTGACTGACACTATTACCGAGTGTGACTGACATAATCACCGAGTGTGACTGACACTATCATCGAGTGTGACTGACACCATCACCGAGTGTGACTGACACTATAATCGAGTGTGACTGACATAATCACCGAGTGTGACTGATACTATCATCGAGTGTGACTGACACCATCACCAAGTGTGACTGACATCATCCCCGAGTGTGACTGTCCCCATCCCCGAGTGTGACTGACACTATAATCGAGTGTGACTGACATAATCACCGAGTGTGACTGACACTATCATCGAGTGTGACTGACATCATCACCGAGTGTGACTGACACCATCACCGAGTGTGACTGACATAATTACCGAGTGTGACTGACATCATCACCGAGTGTGACTGACACTATCACTGAGTGTGACTGACATAATCACCGAGTGTGACTGACACCATCATCGAGTGTGACTGACACCATCACCGAGTGTGACAGATACCATCACCGAGTGTGACAGACACCATCACCGAGTGTGACTGACATCATTCCCGAGTGTGACTGTCCCCATCCCCGAGTGTGACTGACACTATCACCGAGTGTGACTGACACCATCACCAAGTGTGACTGTCCCCATCACCGAGTGTGTCTGTCCCCATCACCGGGTGTGACTGACATCATCACCGAGTGTGACTGACATCATCCCCGAGTTTGACTGTCCCCATCCCCGAGTGTGACTGACACTATCATCGAGTGTGACTGACATCATCACCGAGTGTGACTGACACTATCACCGAGTGTGACTGACACTATCATCGAGTGTGACTGACATAATCACCGAGTGTGACTGACACTATCATCGAGTGTGACTGACACCATCACCGAGTGTGACTGACACTATAATCGAGTGTGACTGACATAATCACCGAGTGTGACTGAAACTATCATCGAGTGTGACTGACACCATCACCAAGTGTGACTGACATCATCCCCGAGTGTGACTGTCCCCATCCCCGAGTGTGACTGACACTATCATCGAGTGTGACTGACATCATCACCGAGTGTGACTGACTCTATCACCGAGTGTGACTGACATAATTACCGAGTGTGACTGACATCATCACCGAGTGTGACTGACACTATCACCGAGTGTGACTGACATAATCACCGAGTGTGACTGACACTATCATCGAGTGTGACAGACACCATCACCAAGTGTGACAGATACCATCACCGAGTGTGACAGACACCATCACCGAGTGTGACTGACATCATTCCCGAGTGTGACTGTCCCCATTCCCGAGTGTGACTGTCACCATCACCGGGTGTGACTGACACCATCACCGAGTGTGACTGTCCCCATCACCGAGTGTGACTGACACCATCACCGATTGTGACTGTCCCCATCTGCGATTGTGACTGACACTATCACCAAGAGTGACTGACACCATCAGCAAGTGTGACTGTTGCCATCCCTGACTGTGACTGACACTATCACCGAGTGTGACTGACACCATTTCCGAGTGTGACAGACACCATCACCGAGTTTGACTGACACTATCACCGAGTGTGACTGACACCATCACCGAGTGTGACTGTCCCCATCACTGAGTGTGACTGACACCATCACCGATTGTGACTGTCCCCATCTGCGAGTGTGACTGACACTATCACCAAGAGTGACAGACACCATCAGCAAGTGTGACTGTTGCCATCCCTGACTGTGACTGACACTATCACCGAGTGTGACTGACACCATCACCGAGTGTGACTGACATCATTCCCGAGTGTGACTGTCCCCATCCCAGAGTGTGACTGACACCATCACCGAGTGAGACTGACACCATCACCGAGTGTGACTGTCCCCATCACTGAGTGTGACTGACACCATCACCGATTGTGACTGTCCCCATCTGCGAGTGTGACTGACACTATCACCAAGAGTGACTGACACCATCAGCAAGTGTGACTGTTGCCATCCCTGACTGGGACTGACACTATCACCGAGTGTGACTGACACCATTTCCGAGTGTGACAGACACCATCACCGAGTTTGACTGACACTATCACCGAGTGTGACAGATACCATCACCGAGTGTGACTGACATCATTCCCGAGTGTGACTGTCCCCATCCCAGAGTGTGACTGACACCATCACCGAGTGTGACTGACACCATCACCGAGTGTGACTGTCCCCATCACTGAGTGTGACTGACACCATCACCGATTGTGACTGTCCCCATCTGCGAGTGTGACTGACACTATCACCAAGAGTGACTGACACCATCAGCAAGTGTGACTGTTGCCATCCCTGACTGTGACTGACACTATCACCGAGTGTGACTGACACCATTTCCGAGTGTGACAGACACCATCACCGAGTTTGACTGACACTATCACCGAGTGTGACAGATACCATCACCGAGTGTGACTGACATCATTCCCGAGTGTGACTGTCCCCATCCCAGAGTGTGACTGACACCATCACCGAGTGTGACTGACACCATCACCGAGTGTGACTGTCCCCATCACCGAGTGTGACTGACACCATCAGCAAGTGTGACTGTTGCCATCCCTGACTGTGACTGACACTATCACCGAGTGTGACAGATACCATCACCGAGTGTGACAGACACCATCACCGAGTGTGACTGACATCATTCCCGAGTGTGACTGTCCCCATCCCCGAGTGTGACTGACACTATCACCGAGTGTGACTGACACCATCACCGAGTGTGACTGACATCATCACCGTGTGACTGTCCCCATCACCGAGTGTGACTGATACCATCACCGAGTCTGACTGTCCCCAACACCGAGTGTGACTGACATCATCACCGAGTGTGACTGTCCCCATCACCGAGTGTGACTGACACCATCACCGACTGCGACTGTCCCCATCACCGAGTGTGACTGACACCATCACCGAGTGTGACTGACATCATCACCGAGTGTGACTATCCCCATCACCGAGTGTGACTGACACCATCACCGAGTGTGACAGATACCATCACCGAGTGTGACTGTCCCCATCACCGAGTGTGACTGACATAATCACCGAGTGTGACTGTCTCCATCACCGAGCGCGACTGTCCCCATCACCGAGTGTGACTGTCCCCATCACCGAGTGCGACTGACACCATCACCAAGTGCAACTGTCCCCATCACCGAGTGGGACTGTCCCCAGCACCGAGTGTGACTGACACCATCACCGAGTGTGACTGACATCATCACCGAGTGTGACTGACACCATCACTGAGTGTGGCTGACATCAACACCGAGTGTGACTGTCCCCATCCCCAAGTGTGTCTGTCCCCATCCCCGAGTGTGACTGACACCATCACCGAGTGTGACTGTCCCCATCCCCGAGTGTGACTGTCCCCATCACAGAGTGTGACTGTCCCCATCCCCGAGTGTGACTGACACCATCACCGAGTGTGACTGTCCCCATCACCGAGTGTGACTGCCACTATCACCGAGTGTGACTGTCCCCATCCCCGAGTGTGACTGTCCCCATCACCGAGTGTGACTGATACTACCACTGAGTGTGACTGACACTATCACCGAGTGTGACTGTCCCCATCACCGAGTGTGACTGACACCATCACCGAGTGTGACTGACACCATCACCGAGTGTGACTGTCCCCATCACCGAGTGTGACTGACACTATCACCGAGTGTGACTGTCCCCATCCCCGAGTGTGACTGTCCCCATCACCGAGTGTGACTGACACTACCACTGAGTGTGACTGACACCATCACCGAGTGTGACTGTCCCCATCACCGAGTGTGACTGTCCCCATCACCGAGTGTGACTGACATCATCGCCGAGTGTGACTGACACCATCACTGAGTGTGACTGTCTCCATCCCCGAGTGTGTCTGGCCCATCACCGCGTGTGACTGACACCATCACCGAGTGTCACTGTCCCCATCCCCGAGAGTGACTGACACCATCACCGAGTGTGACTGTCGCCATCACCCAATGTGACTGACATCATCACCGAGTGTGACTGTCCCCATAACCGAGTGTGACTGACACCATCACCGAGTGTGACTGACATCATCACCGAGTGTGACTGTCCCCATCACCGAGTGTGACTATCCCCATCCCCGAGTGTGACTGACACTATCACCGAGTGTGACTGTCCCCATCCCCGAGTGTGACTGACACCATCACCGAGTGTGACTGTCCCCATCACCGAGTGTGACTATCCCCATCCCCGAGTGTGACTGACACTATCACCGAGTGTGACTGTCCCCATCACCGAGTGTGACTGACACTATCACCGAGTGTGACAGACACCGTCACATAGTGTCACTGTCCCCATCACCGAGTGTGACTGTCCCCATCCCCGAGTGTGACTGTCCCCATCACCAAGTGTGAGTGACACTACCACTGAGTGTGACTGACACTATCACTGAGTGTGACTGTCATCATCGCCGAGTGTGACTGACACCATCACCGAGTGTGACTGACATCATCACCGAGTGTGACTGTCCCCATCACCGAATGTGACTGATACCATCACCGAGTGTGACTGTCCCCATCACCGAGTGTTACTGACACCATCACCGAGTGTGACTGACACTACCACCGAGCGTGACTGACACTATCACCGAGTATAACTGTCCCCATCACCGAGTATGACTGTCCCCGTCACCAAGTGTGACTGACACTATCACCGAGTGTGACTGTCCCCATCACCGAGTGTGACTGACATCATCACCGAGTGTGACTGTCCCCATCACCGAGTGTTACTGACATCATCACCGAGTGTGACTGTCCCCATCACCGAGTGTGACTGTCCCCATCACCGAGTGTGACTGTCTCCATCACCGAGTGTGACTGACACCATCACCGAGTGTGACTGACATCATCACCGAGTGTGACTGTCCCCATCCCCGAGTGTGACTGTCCCCATCCCCGAGTGTGACTGTCCCCATCCCCGAGTGTGACTGTCTCCATCCCTGAGTGTGACTGTCCCCATCCCCGAGTTTGACTGTCCCCATCACCGAGTGTGACTGACACCATCACCGAGTGTGACTGTCCCCTTCCCCGAGTGTGACTGTCCCCATCACCGAGTGTGACTGACACCATCACCGAGTGTGACTGTCCCCATCCCCGAGTATGACTGACATAATCACCGAGTGTGACTGTCCCCATCCCTGAGTGTGACAGTCCCCATCACAGTGTGTGACTGTCCCCATCCCAATCCCCAATTGTGACTGACACCATCAACGAGTGTGACTGTCCCCATCCCCGAGTGTGACTGTCCCCATCCCCGAGTGTGACTGACACTATCACTGAGAGTGACTGACACCATCAGCGAGTGTGACTGTCCGCATCACCGAGTATGACTGTCCCCATCCCCGAGTGTGACTATCCCCATCCCCGAGTGTGACTGTCCCCATCCGCGTGTGTGACTGTCCCCATCACCGAGTTGGACTGACACCTTCACCGAGTGTGACTGTCCCCATCACCAAGTGTGACTGTCCCCATCCCCGAGTGTCACTGTCCCCATCACCAAGTGTGACTGACACTATCATCGAGTGTGACTGTCCCCATCCCCGAGTGTGACTGTCCCCATCACCGAGTGTGACTGTCCCCATCACCGAGTGTGACTGACATCATCACCGAGTGTGACTGTCCCCATCACCGAGTGTGACTGACATTATCACCGAGTGTGACTGACACCATCACCGAGTGTGACTGACATTATCACCGAGTGTTACTGACACCATCACCGAGTGTGACTGTCCCCATCACCAAGTGTGACTGACATCATCACCGAGTGTGACTGACACCATCACCGAGTATGACTGTCCCCATCACCGAGTGTGACTGTCCCCATCCCCGAGTGTGACTGACACTATCACCGAGTGTGACTGACACCATCACCGAGTGTGACTGACATTATCACCGAGTGTTACTGACACCATCACCGAGTGTGACTGTCCCCATCACCGAGTGTGACTGACATCATCACCGAGTGTGACTGACACCATCACCGAGTATGACTGTCCCCATCACCGAGTGTGACTGTCCCCATCCCCGAGTGTGACTGTCCCCATCACCGAGTGTGACTGATACTACCACTGAGTGTGACTGACACTATCACCGAGTGTGACTGTCCCCATCACCGAGTGTGACTGACACCATCACCGAGTGTGACTGACACCATCACCGAGTGTGACTGTCCCCATCACCGAGTGTGACTGACACTATCACCGAGTGTGACTGTCCCCATCCCCGAGTGTGACTGTCCCCATCACCGAGTGTGACTGACACTACCACTGAGTGTGACTGACACCATCACCGAGTGTGACTGTCCCCATCACCGAGTGTGACTGTCCCCATCACCGAGTGTGACTGACATCATCGCCGAGTGTGACTGACACCATCACTGAGTGTGACTGTATCCATCCCCGAGTGTGACTGACACCATCACCGAGTGTGACTGTCCCCATCACCGAGTGTGACTATCCCCATCCCCGAGTGTGACTGACATCATCACCGAGTGTGACTGTCCCCATAACCGAGTGTGACTGACACCATCACCGAGTGTCACTGTCCCCATCCCCGAGAGTGACTGACACCATCACCGAGTGTGACTGTCGCCATCACCCAGTGTGACTGACATCATCACCGAGTGTGACTGTCCCCATAACCTAGTGTGACTGACATCATCACCGAGTGTGACTGTCCCCATCACCGAGTGTGACTGTCCCCATCCCCGAGTGTGACTGTCCCCATCACCGAGTGTGACTGACACTACCACTGAGTGTGACTGACACCATCACCGAGTGTGACTGTCCCCATCACCGAGTGTGACTGTCCCCATCACCGAGTGTGACTGACATCATCGCCGAGTGTGACTGACACCATCACTGAGTGTGACTGTCTCCATCCCCGAGTGTGTCTGGCCCATCACCGCGTGTGACTGACACCATCACCGAGTGTCACTGTCCCCATCCCCGAGAGTGACTGACACCATCACCGAGTGTGACTGTCGCCATCACCCAATGTGACTGACATCATCACCGAGTGTGACTGTCCCCATAACCGAGTGTGACTGACACCATCACCGAGTGTGACTGACATCATCACCGAGTGTGACTGTCCCCATCACCGAGTGTGACTATCCCCATCCCCGAGTGTGACTGACACTATCACCGAGTGTGACTGTCCCCATCCCCGAGTGTGACTGACACCATCACCGAGTGTGACTGTCCCCATCACCGAGTGTGACTATCCCCATCCCCGAGTGTGACTGACACTATCACCGAGTGTGACTGTCCCCATCACCGAGTGTGACTGACACTATCACCGAGTGTGACAGACACCGTCACATAGTGTCACTGTCCCCATCACCGAGTGTGACTGTCCCCATCCCCGAGTGTGACTGTCCCCATCACCAAGTGTGAGTGACACTACCACTGAGTGTGACTGACACTATCACTGAGTGTGACTGTCATCATCGCCGAGTGTGACTGACACCATCACCGAGTGTGACTGACATCATCACCGAGTGTGACTGTCCCCATCACCGAATGTGACTGATACCATCACCGAGTGTGACTGTCCCCATCACCGAGTGTTACTGACACCATCACCGAGTGTGACTGACACTACCACCGAGCGTGACTGACACTATCACCGAGTATAACTGTCCCCATCACCGAGTATGACTGTCCCCGTCACCAAGTGTGACTGACACTATCACCGAGTGTGACTGTCCCCATCACCGAGTGTGACTGACATCATCACCGAGTGTGACTGTCCCCATCACCGAGTGTTACTGACATCATCACCGAGTGTGACTGTCCCCATCACCGAGTGTGACTGTCCCCATCACCGAGTGTTACTGACACCATCACCGAGTGTGACTGTCCCCATCACCGAGTGTGACTGTCTCCATCACCGAGTGTGACTGACACCATCACCGAGTGTGACTGACATCATCACCGAGTGTGACTGTCCCCATCCCCGAGTGTGACTGTCCCCATCCCCGAGTGTGACTGTCCCCATCCCCGAGTGTGACTGTCTCCATCCCTGAGTGTGACTGTCCCCATCCCCGAGTTTGACTGTCCCCATCACCGAGTGTGACTGACACCATCACCGAGTGTGACTGTCCCCTTCCCCGAGTGTGACTGTCCCCATCACCGAGTGTGACTGACACCATCACCGAGTGTGACTGTCCCCATCACCGAGTGTGACTGTCCCCATCCCTGAGTGTGACAGTCCCCATCACAGTGTGTGACTGTCCCCATCCCAATCCCCAATTGTGACTGACACCATCAACGAGTGTGACTGTCCCCATCCCCGAGTGTGACTGTCCCCATCCCCGAGTGTGACTGACACTATCACTGAGAGTGACTGACACCATCAGCGAGTGTGACTGTCCGCATCACCGAGTATGACTGTCCCCATCCCCGAGTGTGACTATCCCCATCCCCGAGTGTGACTGTCCCCATCCGCGTGTGTGACTGTCCCCATCACCGAGTTGGACTGACACCTTCACCGAGTGTGACTGTCCCCATCACCAAGTGTGACTGTCCCCATCCCCGAGTGTCACTGTCCCCATCACCAAGTGTGACTGACACTATCATCGAGTGTGACTGTCCCCATCCCCGAGTGTGACTGTCCCCATCACCGAGTGTGACTGTCCCCATCACCGAGTGTGACTGACATCATCACCGAGTGTGACTGTCCCCATCACCGAGTGTGACTGACATTATCACCGAGTGTGACTGACACCATCACCGAGTGTGACTGACATTATCACCGAGTGTTACTGACACCATCACCGAGTGTGACTGTCCCCATCACCAAGTGTGACTGACATCATCACCGAGTGTGACTGACACCATCACCGAGTATGACTGTCCCCATCACCGAGTGTGACTGTCCCCATCCCCGAGTGTGACTGACACTATCACCGAGTGTGACTATCCTCATCACCGAGTGTGACTGACATCATCACCGAGTGTGACTGTCCCCATCACCGAGTGTGACTGACATTATCACCGAGTGTGACTGACACCATCACCGAGTGTGACTGACATTATCACCGAGTGTTACTGACACCATCACCGAGTGTGACTGTCCCCATCACCGAGTGTGACTGACATCATCACCGAGTGTGACTGACACCATCACCGAGTATGACTGTCCCCATCACCGAGTGTGACTGTCCCCATCCCCGAGTGTGACTGTCCCCATCACCGAGTGTGACTGATACTACCACTGAGTGTGACTGACACTATCACCGAGTGTGACTGTCCCCATCACCGAGTGTGACTGACACCATCACCGAGTGTGACTGACACCATCACCGAGTGTGACTGTCCCCATCACCGAGTGTGACTGACACTATCACCGAGTGTGACTGTCCCCATCCCCGAGTGTGACTGTCCCCATCACCGAGTGTGACTGACACTACCACTGAGTGTGACTGACACCATCACCGAGTGTGACTGTCCCCATCACCGAGTGTGACTGTCCCCATCACCGAGTGTGACTGACATCATCGCCGAGTGTGACTGACACCATCACTGAGTGTGACTGTCTCCATCCCCGAGTGTGACTGACACCATCACCGAGTGTGACTGTCCCCATCACCGAGTGTGACTATCCCCATCCCCGAGTGTGACTGACATCATCACCGAGTGTGACTGTCCCCATAACCGAGTGTGACTGACACCATCACCGAGTGTCACTGTCCCCATCCCCGAGAGTGACTGACACCATCACCGAGTGTGACTGTCGCCATCACCCAGTGTGACTGACATCATCACCGAGTGTGACTGTCCCCATAACCTAGTGTGACTGACATCATCACCGAGTGTGACTGTCCCCATCACCGAGTGTGACTGTCCCCATCCCCGAGTGTGACTGTCCCCATCACCGAGTGTGACTGACACTACCACTGAGTGTGACTGACACCATCACCGAGTGTGACTGTCCCCATCACCGAGTGTGACTGTCCCCATCACCGAGTGTGACTGACATCATCGCCGAGTGTGACTGACACCATCACTGAGTGTGACTGTCTCCATCCCCGAGTGTGTCTGGCCCATCACCGCGTGTGACTGACACCATCACCGAATGTCACTGTCCCCATCCCCGAGAGTGACTGACACCATCACCGAGTGTGACTGTCGCCATCACCCAATGTGACTGACATCATCACCGAGTGTGACTGTCCCCATAACCGAGTGTGACTGACACCATCACCGAGTGTGACTGACATCATCACCGAGTGTGACTGTCCCCATCACCGAGTGTGACTATCCCCATCCCCGAGTGTGACTGACACTATCACCGAGTGTGACTGTCCCCATCCCCGAGTGTGACTGACACCATCACCGAGTGTGACTGTCCCCATCACCGAGTGTGACTATCCCCATCCCCGAGTGTGACTGACACTATCACCGAGTGTGACTGTCCCCATCACCGAGTGTGACTGACACTATCACCGAGTGTGACAGACACCGTCACATAGTGTCACTGTCCCCATCACCGAGTGTGACTGTCCCCATCCCCGAGTGTGACTGTCCCCATCACCAAGTGTGAGTGACACTACCACTGAGTGTGACTGACACTATCACTGAGTGTGACTGTCATCATCGCCGAGTGTGACTGACACCATCACCGAGTGTGACTGACATCATCACCGAGTGTGACTGTCCCCATCACCGAATGTGACTGATACCATCACCGAGTGTGACTGTCCCCATCACCGAGTGTTACTGACACCATCACCGAGTGTGACTGACACTACCACCGAGCGTGACTGACACTATCACCGAGTATAACTGTCCCCATCACCGAGTATGACTGTCCCCGTCACCAAGTGTGACTGACACTATCACCGAGTGTGACTGTCCCCATCACCGAGTGTGACTGACATCATCACCGAGTGTGACTGTCCCCATCACCGAGTGTTACTGACATCATCACCGAGTGTGACTGTCCCCATCACCGAGTGTGACTGTCCCCATCACCGAGTGTTACTGACACCATCACCGAGTGTGACTGTCCCCATCACCGAGTGTGACTGTCTCCATCACCGAGTGTGACTGACACCATCACCGAGTGTGACTGACATCATCACCGAGTGTGACTGTCCCCATCCCCGAGTGTGACTGTCCCCATCCCCGAGTGTGACTGTCCCCATCCCCGAGTGTGACTGTCTCCATCCCTGAGTGTGACTGTCCCCATCCCCGAGTTTGACTGTCCCCATCACCGAGTGTGACTGACACCATCACCGAGTGTGACTGTCCCCTTCCCCGAGTGTGACTGTCCCCATCACCGAGTGTGACTGACACCATCACCGAGTGTGACTGTCCCCATCCCCGAGTATGACTGACATAATCACCGAGTGTGACTGTCCCCATCCCTGAGTGTGACAGTCCCCATCACAGTGTGTGACTGTCCCCATCCCAATCCCCAATTGTGACTGACACCATCAACGAGTGTGACTGTCCCCATCCCCGAGTGTGACTGTCCCCATCCCCGAGTGTGACTGACACTATCACTGAGAGTGACTGACACCATCAGCGAGTGTGACTGTCCGCATCACCGAGTATGACTGTCCCCATCCCCGAGTGTGACTATCCCCATCCCCGAGTGTGACTGTCCCCATCCGCGTGTGTGACTGTCCCCATCACCGAGTTGGACTGACACCTTCACCGAGTGTGACTGTCCCCATCACCAAGTGTGACTGTCCCCATCCCCGAGTGTCACTGTCCCCATCACCAAGTGTGACTGACACTATCATCGAGTGTGACTGTCCCCATCCCCGAGTGTGACTGTCCCCATCACCGAGTGTGACTGTCCCCATCACCGAGTGTGACTGACATCATCACCGAGTGTGACTGTCCCCATCACCGAGTGTGACTGACATTATCACCGAGTGTGACTGACACCATCACCGAGTGTGACTGACATTATCACCGAGTGTTACTGACACCATCACCGAGTGTGACTGTCCCCATCACCAAGTGTGACTGACATCATCACCGAGTGTGACTGACACCATCACCGAGTATGACTGTCCCCATCACCGAGTGTGACTGTCCCCATCCCCGAGTGTGACTGACACTATCACCGAGTGTGACTATCCTCATCACCGAGTGTGACTGACATCATCACCGAGTGTGACTGTCCCCATCACCGAGTGTGACTGACATTATCACCGAGTGTGACTGACACCATCACCGAGTGTGACTGACATTATCACCGAGTGTTACTGACACCATCACCGAGTGTGACTGTCCCCATCACCGAGTGTGACTGACATCATCACCGAGTGTGACTGACACCATCACCGAGTATGACTGTCCCCATCACCGAGTGTGACTGTCCCCATCCCCGAGTGTGACTGTCCCCATCACCGAGTGTGACTGATACTACCACTGAGTGTGACTGACACTATCACCGAGTGTGACTGTCCCCATCACCGAGTGTGACTGACACCATCACCGAGTGTGACTGACACCATCACCGAGTGTGACTGTCCCCATCACCGAGTGTGACTGACACTATCACCGAGTGTGACTGTCCCCATCCCCGAGTGTGACTGTCCCCATCACCGAGTGTGACTGACACTACCACTGAGTGTGACTGACACCATCACCGAGTGTGACTGTCCCCATCACCGAGTGTGACTGTCCCCATCACCGAGTGTGACTGACATCATCGCCGAGTGTGACTGACACCATCACTGAGTGTGACTGTCTCCATCCCCGAGTGTGACTGACACCATCACCGAGTGTGACTGTCCCCATCACCGAGTGTGACTATCCCCATCCCCGAGTGTGACTGACATCATCACCGAGTGTGACTGTCCCCATAACCGAGTGTGACTGACACCATCACCGAGTGTCACTGTCCCCATCCCCGAGAGTGACTGACACCATCACCGAGTGTGACTGTCGCCATCACCCAGTGTGACTGACATCATCACCGAGTGTGACTGTCCCCATAACCTAGTGTGACTGACATCATCACCGAGTGTGACTGTCCCCATCACCGAGTGTGACTATCCCCATCCCCGAGTGTGACTGACACTATCACCGAGTGTGACTGTCCCCATCCCCGAGTGTGACTGACACCATCACCGAGTGTGACTGTCCCCATCACCGAGTGTGACTATCCCCATCCCCGAGTGTGACTGACACTATCACCGAGTGTGACTGTCCCCATCACCGAGTGTGACTGACACTATCACCGAGTGTGACAGACACCGTCACATAGTGTCACTGTCCCCATCACCGAGTGTGACTGTCCCCATCCCCGAGTGTGACTGACACTATCACCGAGTGTGACTGTCCCCATCCCCGAGTGTGACTGTCGCCATCACCGAGTGTGAGTGACACTACCACTGAGTGTGACTGACACTATCACTGAGTGTGACTGTCATCATCGCCGAGTGTGACTGACACCATCACCGAGTGTGACTGACATCATCACCGAGTGTGACTGTCCCCATCACCGAATGTGACTGATACCATCACCGAGTGTGACTGTCCCCATCACCGAGTGTTACTGACACCATCACCGAGTGTGACTGACACTACCACCGAGCGTGACTGACACTATCACCGAGTATGACTGTCCCCATCACCGAGTATGACTGTCCCCGTCACCAAGTGTGACTGACACTATCACCGAGTGTGACTGTCCCCATCACCGAGTGTGACTGACACCATCACCGAGTGTGACTGACATCATCACCGAGTGTGACTGTCCCCATCACCGAGTGTTACTGACATCATCACCGAGTGTGACTGTCCCCATCACCGAGTGTGACTGTCCCCATCACCGAGTGTTACTGACACCATCACCGAGTGTGACTGTCCCCATCACCGAGTGTGACTGTCTCCATCACCGAGTGTGACTGACACCATCACCGAGTGTGACTGACACCATCACCGAGTGTGACTGTCCCCATCCCCGAGTGTGACTGTCTCCATCCCCGAGTGTGACTGTCTCCATCCCCGAGTGTGACTGTCCCCATCCCCGAGTTTGACTGTCCCCATCACCGAGTGTGACTGACACCATCACCGAGTGTGACTGTCCCCTTCCCCGAGTGTGACTGTCCCCATCACCGAGTGTGACTGACACCATCACCGAGTGTGACTGTCCCCATCCCCGAGTATGACTGACATAATCACCGAGTGTGACTGTCCCCATCCCTGAGTGTGACAATCCCCATCACAGTGTGTGACTGTCCCCATCCCAATCCCCAATTGTAACTGACACTATCACTGAGTGTGACTGTCATCATCGCCGAGTGTGACTGACACCATCACCGAGTGTGACTGACATCATCACCGAGTGTGACTGTCCCCATCACCGAATGTGACTGATACCATCACCGAGTGTGACTGTCCCCATCACCGAGTGTTACTGACACCATCACCGAGTGTGACTGACACTACCACCGAGCGTGACTGACACTATCACCGAGTATGCCTGTCCCCATCACCGAGTATGACTGTCCCCGTCACCAAGTGTGACTGACACTATCACCGAGTGTGACTGTCCCCATCACCGAGTGTGACTGACACCATCACCGAGTGTGACTGACATCATCACCGAGTGTGACTGTCCCCATCACCGAGTGTGACTGACATTATCACCGAGTGTGACTGACACCATCACCGAGTGTGACTGACATTATCACCGAGTGTTACTGACACCATCACCGAGTGTGACTGTCCCCATCACCGAGTGTGACTGTCTCCATCACCGAGTGTGACTGACACCATCACCGAGTGTGACTGACACCATCACCGAGTGTGACTGTCCCCATCCCCGAGTGTGACTGTCCCCATCCCCGAGTGTGACTGTCTCCATCCCCGAGTGTGACTGTCCCCATCCCCGAGTTTGACTGTCCCCATCACCGAGTGTGACTGACACCATCACCGAGTGTGACTGTCCCCTTCCCCGAGTGTGACTGTCCCCATCACCGAGTGTGACTGACACCATCACCGAGTGTGACTGTCCCCATCCCCGAGTATGACTGACATAATCACCGAGTGTGACTGTCCCCATCCCTGAGTGTGACAATCCCCATCACAGTGTGTGACTGTCCCCATCCCAATCCCCAATTGTGACTGACACCATCACCAAGTGTGACTGTCCCCATCCCCGAGTGTGACTGTCCCCATCCCCGAGTGTGACTGACACTATCACTGAGAGTGACTGACACCATCAGCGAGTGTGACTGTCCGCATCACCGAGTATGACTGTCCCCATCCCCGAGTGTGACTATCCCCATCCCCGAGTGTGACTGTCCCCATCCGCGTGTGTGACTGTCCCCGTCACCGAGTTGGACTGACACCTTCACCGAGTGTGACTGTCCCCATCACCAAGTGTGACTGTCCCCATCCCCGAGTGTCACTGTCCCCATCACCAAGTGTGACTGACACTATCATCGAGTGTGACTGTCCCCATCACCGAGTGTGACTGTCCCCATCACCGAGTATGACTGTCCCCATCCCCGAGTGTGACTGTCCCCATCACCGAGTGTGACTGTCCCCATCACCGAGTGTGACTGACATCATCACCGAGTGTGACTGTCCCCATCACCGAGTGTGACTGACATTATCACCGAGTGTGACTGACACCATCACCGAGTGTGACTGACATTATCACCGAGTGTTACTGACACCATCACCGAGTGTGACTGTCCCCATCACCGAGTGTGACTGACATCATCACCGAGTGTGACTGACACCATCACCGAGTATGACTGTCCCCATCACCGAGTGTGACTGTCCCCATCCCCGAGTGTGACTGACACTATCACCGAGTGTGACTATCCTCATCCCCGAGTGGGACTGTCCCCATCACCGAGTGTGACTGACACTACCACTGAGTGTGACTGACACTATCACTGAGTGTGACTGTCCCCATCGCCGAGTGTGACTGTCCTCATCACCGAATGTGACTGATACCATCAACGAGTGTGACTGTCCCCATCACCGAGTGTGACTGACACCATCACTGAGTGTGACTGACATTATCACCGAGTGTGACTGTCCCCATCACTGAGTGTGACTGATACCATCACCGAGTGTGACTGTCCCCGTCACCGAGTGTGACTGACATCATCGCCGAGTGTGAATGTCCCCATCACCGAGTGTGACTGACATCATCACCGAGTGTGACTGTCCCCATCACCGAGTGTTACTGACACCATCACTGAGTGTTACTGACACCATCAGCGAGTGTGACTGTCCCCATCACCGAGTGTGACTGTCCCCATCACCGAGTGTGACTGTCCCCATCACCGAGTATGACTGTCCCCACCCCCGAGTGTGACCTTCCCCATCACCGAGTATGACTGTCCCCATCCCCGAGTGTGACTGTCCCCATCCGCGAGTGTGACTGTCCCCATCACCGAGTTGGACTGACACCATCTCCGAGTGTGACTGTCCCCATCACCGAGTGTGACTGTCCCCATCCCCGAGTGTGACTGTCCCCATCCCCGAGTGTGACTGTCCCCATCACCGAGTATGACTGTCCCCATCCCCGAGTGTGACTGTCCCCATCCGCGAGTGTGACTGTCCCCATCACCGAGTTGGACTGACACCATCTCCGAGTGTGACTGTCCCCATCACCGAGTGTGACTGTCCCCATCCCCGAGTGTGACTGTCCCCATCACCGAGTGTGACTGTCCCCATCACCGAGTATGACTGTCCCCATCACTGAGTGTGACTGTCCCCATCACCGAATGTGACTGTCCCCATCACCGAGTGTGACTGTCCCCATCACTGAGTGTGACTGACATCATCACGGAGTGTGACTGTCCCCATCACCGAGTGTGACTGACACCATCACCGAGTGTGACTGTCCCCATCACTAAGTGTGACAGACACCATCACCGAGTGTTACTGACATCATCACTGAGTGTGACTGTCCCCATCACCGAGTGTGACTGACATCATCACCGAGTGTGACTGACACCATCACCGAGTGTGATTGTCCCAATCCCCGAGTGTGACTGTCCCCATCGCCTAGTGTGTCTGTCCCCATCGCCTAGTGTGACTGTCCCCATCACCGAGTGTGACTGTCCCCATCACCGAGTGTGAATTTCCCCATCACCGAGTGTGACTGTCCCCATCACCGAGTGTGACTGTCCCCATCACCGAGTATCACTGTCCTCATCCCCGAGTGTGTCTGTCCCCATCGCCTAGTGTGACTATCCCCATCACCGAGTGTGACTGTCCCCATCACCGAGTGTGACTGTCCCCATCACCGAGTGTGACTGACATCATCACCGAGTGTGACTGTCCCCATCACCGAGTGTGACTGACATTATCACCGAGTGTGACTGACACCATCACCGAGTGTGACTGACATTATCACCGAGTGTTACTGACACCATCACCGAGTGTGACTGTCCCCATCACCGAGTGTGACTGACATCATCACCGAGTGTGACTGACACCATCACCGAGTATGACTGTCCCCATCACCGAGTGTGACTGTCCCCATCCCCGAGTGTGACTGACACTATCACCGAGTGTGACTATCCTCATCCCCGAGTGTGACTGTCCCCATCACCGAGTGTGACTGACACTACCACTGAGTGTGACTGACACTATCACTGAGTGTGACTGTCCCCATCGCCGAGTGTGACTGTCCTCATCACCGAATGTGACTGATACCATCAACGAGTGTGACTGTCCCCATCACCGAGTGTGACTGACACCATCACTGAGTGTGACTGACATCATCACCGAGTGTGACTGTCCCCATCACCGAGTGTGACTGATACCATCACCGAGTGTGACTGTCCCCGTCACCGAGTTTGACTGACATCATCGCCGAGTGTGACTGTCCCCATCACCGAGTGTGACTGACATCATCACCGAGTGTGACTGTCCCCATCACCGAGTGTTACTGACACCATCACTGAGTGTTACTGTCCCCATCACAGAGTGTGACTGTCCCCATCACCGAGTGTGACTGACACCATCACCGAGTGTGACTGTCCCCATCACTGAGTGTGACTGACATCATCACGGAGTGTGACTGTCCCCATCACCGAGTGTGACTGACACCATCACCGAGTGTGACTGTCCCCATCACTAAGTGTGACAGACACCATCACCGAGTGTTACTGACATCATCACTGAGTGTGACTGACACCATCACTGACTGTGTCTGTCCCCATCACTAAGTGTGACAGACACCATCACCGAGTGTGACTGACATCATCACCGAGTGTGACTGACACCATCACCGAGTGTGATTGTCCCCATCCCCGAGTGTGACTGTCCCCATCGCCTAGTGTGTCTGTCCCCATCGCCTAGTGTGACTGTCCCCATCACCGAGTGTGACTGTCCCCATCAGCGAGTGTGAATTTCCCCATCACCGAGTGTGACTGTCCCCATCACCGAGTATCACTGTCCCCATCCCCGAGTGTGTCTGTCCCCAACCCCGAGTGTGACAGTCCCCATCACCGAGTGTGACTGTCCCCATCCCCGAGTGTGACTGTCCCCATCACCGATTGTGACAGACACCATCCCCGAGTGTGACTGTCCCCATCACCGAGTGTGACTGACACTATCACCGTGTGTGACTGACACCATCACCGAGAGTGACTGACATCAACACCGAGTGTGACTGACACCATCCCCGTGTGTGACTGTCCACATCAGCGAGTGTGACTGACACTATCACCGAGTGTGACTGACATCATCCCCGAGTGTGACTGTCCCCATCACCGAGTGCGACTGTCCCCATCCCCGAGTGTGACTGTCCCCATCACCGAGTGTGACAGACACCATCCCCGAGTGTGACTGTCCCCATCACCGAGTGTGACTGACACTATCACCGAGTGTGACTGACATCGTCACCGAGTGTGACTGACACCATCACTGAGTGTGACTGTCCCCATCACCAAGTGTGACTGACACTATCACCGAGTGTTACTGTCCCCATCAACGAGTGTGACTGACACCATCACCGAGTGTGACTGACATCATCACCGAGTGTGACTGTCCCCATCACCGAGTGTTACTGACATCATCACCGAGTGTGACTGTCCCCATCACCGAGTGTTACTGACACCATCACCGAGTGTGACTGTCCCCATCACCGAGTGTGACTGTCTCCATCACCGAGTGTGACTGACACCATCACCGAGTGTGACTGACATCATCACCGAGTGTGACTGTCCCCATCCCCGAGTGTGACTGTCCCCATCACCGAGTGTGACTGTCCCCATCCCCGAGTGTGACTGTCTCCATCCCCGAGTGTGACTGTCCCCATCCCCGAGTTTGACTGTCCCCATCACCGAGTGTGACTGACACCATCACCGAGTGTGACTGTCCCCTTCCCCGAGTGTGACTGTCCCCATCACCGAGTGTGACTGACACCATCACCGAGTGTGACTGTCCCCATCCCCGAGTATGACTGACATAATCACCGAGTGTGACTGTCCCCATCCCTGAGTGTGACAGTCCCCATCACAGTGTGTGACTGTCCCCATCCCAATCCCCAATTGTGACTGACACCATCACCGAGTGTGACTGTCCCCATCCCCGAGTGTGACTGTCCCCATCCCCGAGTGTGACTGACACTATCACTGAGAGTGACTGACACCATCAGCGAGTGTGACTGTCCGCATCACCGAGTATGACTGTCCCCATCCCCGAGTGTGACTATCCCCATCCCCGAGTGTGACTGTCCCCATCCGCGTGTGTGACTGTCCCCATCACCGAGTTGGACTGACACCTTCACCGAGTGTGACTGTCCCCATCACCAAGTGTGACTGTCCCCATCCCCGAGTGTCACTGTCCCCATCACCAAGTGTGACTGACACTATCATCGAGTGTGACTGTCCCCATCACCGAGTGTGACTGTCCCCATCACCGAGTATGACTGTCCCCATCCCCGAGTGTGACAGTCCCCATCACCGAGTGTGACTGTCCCCATCACCGAGTGTGACTGACATCATCACCGAGTGTGACTGTCCCCATCACCGAGTGTGACTGACATTATCACCGAGTGTGACTGACACCATCACCGAGTGTGACTGACATTATCACCGAGTGTTACTGACACCATCACCGAGTGTGACTGTCCCCATCACCGAGTGTGACTGACATCATCACCGAGTGTGACTGACACCATCACCGAGTATGACTGTCCCCATCACCGAGTGTGACTGTCCCCATCCCCGAGTGTGACTGACACTATCACCGAGTGTGACTATCCTCATCCCCGAGTGTGACTGTCCCCATCACCGAGTGTGACTGACACTACCACTGAGTGTGACTGACACTATCACTGAGTGTGACTGTCCCCATCGCCGAGTGTGACTGTCCTCATCACCGAATGTGACTGATACCATCAACGAGTGTGACTGACCCCATCACCGAGTGTGACTGACACCATCACTGAGTGTGACTGACATCATCACCGAGTGTGACTGTCCCCATCACCGAGTGTGACTGATACCATCACCGAGTGTGACTGTCCCCGTCACCGAGTGTGACTGACATCATCGCCGAGTGTGAATGTCCCCATCACCGAGTGTGACTGACATCATCACCGAGTGTGACTGTCCCCATCACCGAGTGTTACTGACACCATCACTGAGTGTTACTGACACCATCAGCGAGTGTGACTGTCCCCATCACCGAGTGTGACTGTCCCCATCACCGAGTGTGACTGTCCCCATCACCGAGTGTGACTGTCCCCATCACCGAGTGTGACTGTCCCCATCACTGAGTGTGACTGACATCATCACGGAGTGTGACTGTCCCCATCACCGAGTGTGACTGACACCATCACCGAGTGTGACTGTCCCCATCACTAAGTGTGACAGACACCATCACCGAGTGTTACTGACATCATCACTGAGTGTGACTGACACCATCACTGACTGTGTCTGTCCCCATCACTAAGTGTGACAGACACCATCACCGAGTGTGACTGACATCATCACCGAGTGTGACTGACACCATCACCGAGTGTGATTGTCCCCATCCCCGAGTGTGACTGTCCCCATCGCCTAGTGTGTCTGTCCCCATCGCCTAGTGTGACTGTCCCCATCACCGAGTGTGACTGTCCCCATCAGCGAGTGTGAATTTCCCCATCACCGAGTGTGACTGTCCCCATCACCGAGTATCACTGTCCCCATCCCCGAGTGTGTCTGTCCCCAACCCCGAGTGTGACAGTCCCCATCACCGAGTGTGACTGTCCCCATCCCCGAGTGTGACTGTCCCCATCACCGATTGTGACAGACACCATCCCCGAGTGTGACTGTCCCCATCACCGAGTGTGACTGACACTATCACCGTGTGTGACTGACACCATCACCGAGAGTGACTGACATCAACACCGAGTGTGACTGACACCATCCCCGTGTGTGACTGTCCACATCAGCGAGTGTGACTGACACTATCACCGAGTGTGACTGACATCATCCCCGAGTGTGACTGTCCCCATCACCGAGTGCGACTGTCCCCATCCCCGAGTGTGACTGTCCCCATCACCGAGTGTGACAGACACCATCCCCGAGTGTGACTGTCCCCATCACCGAGTGTGACTGACACTATCACCGAGTGTGACTGACATCGTCACCGAGTGTGACTGACACCATCACTGAGTGTGACTGTCCCCATCACCAAGTGTGACTGACACTATCACCGAGTGTTACTGTCCCCATCAACGAGTGTGACTGACACCATCACCGAGTGTGACTGACATCATCACCGAGTGTGACTGTCCCCATCACCGAGTGTTACTGACATCATCACCGAGTGTGACTGTCCCCATCACCGAGTGTTACTGACACCATCACCGAGTGTGACTGTCCCCATCACCGAGTGTGACTGTCTCCATCACCGAGTGTGACTGACACCATCACCGAGTGTGACTGACATCATCACCGAGTGTGACTGTCCCCATCCCCGAGTGTGACTGTCCCCATCACCGAGTGTGACTGTCCCCATCCCCGAGTGTGACTGTCTCCATCCCCGAGTGTGACTGTCCCCATCCCCGAGTTTGACTGTCCCCATCACCGAGTGTGACTGACACCATCACCGAGTGTGACTGTCCCCTTCCCCGAGTGTGACTGTCCCCATCACCGAGTGTGACTGACACCATCACCGAGTGTGACTGTCCCCATCCCCGAGTATGACTGACATAATCACCGAGTGTGACTGTCCCCATCCCTGAGTGTGACAGTCCCCATCACAGTGTGTGACTGTCCCCATCCCAATCCCCAATTGTGACTGACACCATCACCGAGTGTGACTGTCCCCATCCCCGAGTGTGACTGTCCCCATCCCCGAGTGTGACTGACACTATCACTGAGAGTGACTGACACCATCAGCGAGTGTGACTGTCCGCATCACCGAGTATGACTGTCCCCATCCCCGAGTGTGACTATCCCCATCCCCGAGTGTGACTGTCCCCATCCGCGTGTGTGACTGTCCCCATCACCGAGTTGGACTGACACCTTCACCGAGTGTGACTGTCCCCATCACCAAGTGTGACTGTCCCCATCCCCGAGTGTCACTGTCCCCATCACCAAGTGTGACTGACACTATCATCGAGTGTGACTGTCCCCATCACCGAGTGTGACTGTCCCCATCACCGAGTATGACTGTCCCCATCCCCGAGTGTGACAGTCCCCATCACCGAGTGTGACTGTCCCCATCACCGAGTGTGACTGACATCATCACCGAGTGTGACTGTCCCCATCACCGAGTGTGACTGACATTATCACCGAGTGTGACTGACACCATCACCGAGTGTGACTGACATTATCACCGAGTGTTACTGACACCATCACCGAGTGTGACTGTCCCCATCACCGAGTGTGACTGACATCATCACCGAGTGTGACTGACACCATCACCGAGTATGACTGTCCCCATCACCGAGTGTGACTGTCCCCATCCCCGAGTGTGACTGACACTATCACCGAGTGTGACTATCCTCATCCCCGAGTGTGACTGTCCCCATCACCGAGTGTGACTGACACTACCACTGAGTGTGACTGACACTATCACTGAGTGTGACTGTCCCCATCGCCGAGTGTGACTGTCCTCATCACCGAATGTGACTGATACCATCAACGAGTGTGACTGACCCCATCACCGAGTGTGACTGACACCATCACTGAGTGTGACTGACATCATCACCGAGTGTGACTGTCCCCATCACCGAGTGTGACTGATACCATCACCGAGTGTGACTGTCCCCGTCACCGAGTGTGACTGACATCATCGCCGAGTGTGAATGTCCCCATCACCGAGTGTGACTGACATCATCACCGAGTGTGACTGTCCCCATCACCGAGTGTTACTGACACCATCACTGAGTGTTACTGACACCATCAGCGAGTGTGACTGTCCCCATCACCGAGTGTGACTGTCCCCATCACCGAGTGTGACTGTCCCCATCACCGAGTATGACTGTCCCCACCCCCGAGTGTGACCTTCCCCATCACCGAGTATGACTGTCCCCATCCCCGAGTGTGACTGTCCCCATCCGCGAGTGTGACTGTCCCCATCACCGAGTTGGACTGACACCTTCCCCGAGTGTGACTGTCCCCATCACCGAGTGTGACTGACACCATCTCCGAGTGTGACTGTCCCCATCACCGAGTGTGACTGTCCCCATCCCCGAGTGTGACTGTCCCCATCACCGAGTGTGACTGTCCCCATCACCGAGTATGACTGTCCCCATCACTGAGTGTGACTGTCCCCATCACCGAGTGTGACTGTCCCCATCACCGAGTGTGACTGTCCCCATCACTGAGTGTGACTGACATCATCACGGAGTGTGACTGTCCCCATCACCGAGTGTGACTGACACCATCACCGAGTGTGACTGTCCCCATCACTAAGTGTGACAGACACCATCACCGAGTGTTACTGACATCATCACTGAGTGTGACTGACACCATCACCGAGTGTGACTGTCCCCATCACTAAGTGTGACAGACACCATCACCGAGTGTGACTGACATCATCACCGAGTGTGACTGACACCATCACCGAGTGTGATTGTCCCAATCCCCGAGTGTGACTGTCCCCATCGCCTAGTGTGACTGTCCCCATCACCGAGTGTGACTGTCCCCATCAGCGAGTGTGAATTTCCCCATCACCGAGTGTGACTGTCCCCATCACCGAGTATCACTGTCCTCATCCCCGAGTGTGTCTGTCCCCATCGCCTAGTGTGACTGTCCCCATCACCGAGTGTGACTGTCCCCATCCCCGAGTGTGACTGTCCCCATCACCGAGTGTGACAGACACCATCCCCGAGTGTGACTGTCCCCATCACCAAGTGTGACTGTCCCCATCCCCGAGTGTCACTGTCCCCATCCCCGAGTGTGACTGTCCCCATCACCGAGTGTGACAGACACCATCCCCGAGTGTGACTGTCCCCATCACCGAGTGTGACTGACACTATCACCGAGTGTGACTGACATCATCACCGAGTGTGACTGACACCATCACTGAGTGTGACTGTCCCCATCACCAAGTGTGACTGACACTATCACCGAGTGTTACTGTCCCCATCAACGAGTGTGACTGACACCATCACCGAGTGTGACTGACATCATCACCGAGTGTGACTGTCCCCATCACCGAGTGTGACTGTCCCCATCACCGAGTGTTACTGACACCATCACCGAGTGTGACTGTCCCCATCACCGAGTGTGACTGTCTCCATCACCGAGTGTGACTGACACCATCACCGAGTGTGACTGACATCATCACCGAGTGTGACTGTCCCCATCCCCGAGTGTGACTGTCCCCATCACCGAGTGTGACTGTCCCCATCCCCGAGTGTGACTGTCTCCATCCCCGAGTGTGACTGTCCCCATCCCCGAGTTTGACTGTCCCCATCCCCGAGTGTGACTGACACCATCACCGAGTGTGACTGTCCCCTTCCCCGAGTGTGACTGTCCCCATCACCGAGTGTGACTGACACCATCACCGAGTGTGACTGTCCCCATCCCCGAGTATGACTGACATAATCACCGAGTGTGACTGTCCCCATCCCTGAGTGTGACAGTCCCCATCACAGTGTGTGACTGTCCCCATCCCAATCCCCAATTGTGACTGACACCATCACCGAGTGTGACTGTCCCCATCCCCGAGTGTGACTGTCCCCATCCCCGAGTGTGACTGACACTATCACTGAGAGTGACTGACACCATCAGCGAGTGTGACTGTCCGCATCACCGAGTATGACTGTCCCCATCCCCGAGTGTGACTATCCCCATCCCCGAGTGTGACTGTCCCCATCCGCGTGTGTGACTGTCCCCATCACCGAGTTGGACTGACACCTTCACCGAGTGTGACTGTCTCCATCACCAAGTGTGACTGTCCCCATCCCCGAGTGTCACTGTCCCCATCACCAAGTGTGACTGACACTATCATCGAGTGTGACTGTCCCCATCACCGAGTGTGACTGTCCCCATCACCGAGTATGACTGTCCCCATCCCCGAGTGTGACTGTCCCCATCACCGAGTGTGACTGACATCATCACCGAGTGTGACTGTCCCCATCACCGAGTGTGACTGACATTATCACCGAGTGTGACTGACACCATCACCGAGTGTGACTGACATTATCACCGAGTGTTACTGACACCATCACCGAGTGTGACTGTCCCCATCACCGAGTGTGACTGACATCATCACCGAGTGTGACTGACACCATCACCGAGTATGACTGTCCCCATCACCGAGTGTGACTGTCCCCATCCCCGAGTGTGACTGACACTATCACCGAGTGTGACTATCCTCATCCCCGAGTGTGACTGTCCCCATCACCGAGTGTGACTGACACTACCACTGAGTGTGACTGACACTATCACTGAGTGTGACTGTCCCCATCGCCGAGTGTGACTGTCCTCATCACCGAATGTGACTGATACCATCAACGAGTGTGACTGTCCCCATCACCGAGTGTGACTGACACCATCACTGAGTGTGACTGACATCATCACCGAGTGTGACTGTCCCCATCACCGAGTGTGACTGATACCATCACCGAGTGTGACTGTCCCCGTCACCGAGTGTGACTGACATCATCGCCGAGTGTGAATGTCCCCATCACCGAGTGTGACTGACATCATCACCGAGTGTGACTGTCCCCATCACCGAGTGTTACTGACACCATCACTGAGTGTTACTGACACCATCAGCGAGTGTGACTGTCCCCATCACCGAGTGTGACTGTCCCCATCACCGAGTGTGACTGTCCCCATCACCGAGTATGACTGTCCCCACCCCCGAGTGTGACCTTCCCCATCACCGAGTATGACTGTCCCCATCCCCGAGTGTGACTGTCCCCATCCGCGAGTGTGACTGTCCCCATCACCGAGTTGGACTGACACCTTCCCCGAGTGTGACTGTCCCCATCACCGCGTGTGACTGACACCATCTCCGAGTGTGACTGTCCCCATCACCGAGTGTGACTGTCCCCATCCCCGAGTGTGACTGTCCCCATCACCGAGTGTGACTGTCCCCATCACCGAGTATGACTGTCCCCATCACTGAGTGTGACTGTCCCCATCACCGAGTGTGACTGTCCCCATCACCGAGTGTGACTGTCCCCATCACTGAGTGTGACTGACATCATCACGGAGTGTGACTGTCCCCATCACCGAGTGTGACTGACACCATCACCGAGTGTGACTGTCCCCATCACTAAGTGTGACAGACACCATCACCGAGTGTTACTGACATCATCACTGAGTGTGACTGACACCATCACCGAGTGTGACTGTCCCCATCACTAAGTGTGACAGACACCATCACCGAGTGTGACTGACATCATCACCGAGTGTGACTGACACCATCACCGAGTGTGATTGTCCCAATCCCCGAGTGTGACTGTCCCCATCGCCTAGTGAGTCTGTCCCCATCGCCTAGTGTGACTGTCCCCATCACCGAGTGTGACTGTCCCCATCAGCGAGTGTGAATTTCCCCATCACCGAGTGTGACTGTCCCCATCACCGAGTATCACTGTCCTCATCCCCGAGTGTGTCTGTCCCCATCGCCTAGTGTGACTGTCCCCATCACCGAGTGTGACTGTCCCCATCCCCGAGTGTGACTGTCCCCATCACCGAGTGTGACAGACACCATCCCCGAGTGTGACTGTCCCCATCACCAAGTGTGACTGTCCCCATCCCCGAGTGTCACTGTCCCCATCCCCGAGTGTGACTGTCCCCATCACCGAGTGTGACAGACACCATCCCCGAGTGTGACTGTCCCCATCACCGAGTGTGACTGACACTATCACCGAGTGTGACTGTCCCCATCACCGAGTGTGTCTGTCCCCATCGCCTAGTGTGACTGTCCCCATCACCGAGTGTGTCTGTCCCCATCGCCTAGTGTGACTGTCCCCATCACCGAGTGTGACTGTCCCCATCACCGAGTGTGACTGTCCCCATCACCGAGTGTGACTGACATCATCACCGAGTGTGACTGTCCCCATCACCGAGTGTGACTGACATTATCACCGAGTGTGACTGACACCATCACCGAGTGTGACTGACATTATCACCGAGTGTTACTGACACCATCACCGAGTGTGACTGTCCCCATCACCGAGTGTGACTGACATCATCACCGAGTGTGACTGACACCATCACCGAGTATGACTGTCCCCATCACCGAGTGTGACTGTCCCCATCCCCGAGTGTGACTGACACTATCACCGAGTGTGACTATCCTCATCCCCGAGTGTGACTGTCCCCATCACCGAGTGTGACTGACACTACCACTGAGTGTGACTGACACTATCACTGAGTGTGACTGTCCCCATCGCCGAGTGTGACTGTCCTCATCACCGAATGTGACTGATACCATCAACGAGTGTGACTGTCCCCATCACCGAGTGTGACTGACACCATCACTGAGTGTGACTGACATCATCACCGAGTGTGACTGTCCCCATCACCGAGTGTGACTGATACCATCACCGAGTGTGACTGTCCCCGTCACCGAGTGTGACTGACATCATCGCCGAGTGTGACTGTCCCCATCACCGAGTGTGACTGACATCATCACCGAGTGTGACTGTCCCCATCACCGAGTGTTACTGACACCATCACTGAGTGTTACTGTCCCCATCACCGAGTGTGACTGTCCCCATCACCGAGTGTGACTGACACCATCACCGAGTGTGACTGTCCCCATCACTGAGTGTGACTGACATCATCACGGAGTTTGACTGTCCCCATCACCGAGTGTGACTGACACCATCACCGAATGTGACTGTCCCCATCACTAAGTGTGACAGACACCATCACCGAGTGTTACTGACATCATCACTGAGTGTGACTGACACCATCACCGAGTGTGTCTGTCCCCATCACTAAGTGTGACAGACACCATCACCGAGTGTGACTGACATCATCACCGAGTGTGACTGACACCATCACCGAGTGTGATTGTCCCCATCCCCGAGTGTGACTGTCCCCATCGCCTAGTGTGTCTGTCCCCATCGCCTAGTGTGGCTGTCCCCATCACCGAGTGTGACTGTCCCCATCAGCGAGTGTGAATTTCCCCATCACCGAGTGTGACTGTCCCCATCACCGAGTATCACTGTCCCCATCCCCGAGTGTGTCTGTCCCCATCCCCGAGTGTGACTGTCCCCATCACCGAGTGTGACTGTCCCCATCCCCGAGTGTGACTGTCCCCATCACCGAGTGTGACAGACACCATCCCCGAGTGTGACTGTCCCCATCACCGAGTGTGACTGACACTATCACCGTGTGTGACTGACACCATCACCGAGAGTGACTAACATCAACACCGAGTGTGACTGACACCATCCCCGTGTGTGACTGTCCACATCAGCGAGTGTGACTGACACTATCACCGAGTGTGACTGACATCATCCCCGAGTGTGACTGTCCCCATCACCGAGTGCGACTGTCCCCATCCCCGAGTGTGACTGTCCCCATCACCGAGTGTGACAGACACCATCCCCGAGTGTGACTGTCCCCATCACCGAGTGTGACTGACACTATCACCGAGTGTGACTGACATCATCACCGAGTGTGACTGACACCATCACTGAGTGTGACTGTCCCCATCACCGCGTGTGACTGACATCATCACCGAGTGTGACTGTCCCCATCCCCGAGAGTGACGGACACCATCACCGAGTGTGACTGTCCCCATCCCCGAGTGTGACTGTCCCCATCCCTGAGTGTGACTGTCCCCATCCCTGAGTGTGACTGACACCATCCCCGAGTGTGACTGTCCCCATCACCGAGTGTGACTGACACTATCACCGAGTGTGACTGACATCATCACCGAGTGTGACTGACACCATCACTGAGTGTGACTGTCCCCATCACCGCGTGTGACTGACATCATCACCGAGTGTCACTGTACCCATCCCCGAGAGTGACTGACACCATCACCGAGTGTGACTGTCCCCATCCCCGAGTGTGACTGTCCCCATCCCCGAGTGTGACTGTCCCCATCACCGAGTGTGACTGACACTATCACCGAGTGTGACTGTCCCCATCCCCGAGTGTGACTGTCCCCATCACCGAGTGTGACTGACACTACCACTGAGTGTGACTGACACCATCACCGAGTGTGACTGTCCCCATCACCGAGTGTGACTGACACCATCACCGAGTGTGACTGACATCATCACCGAGTGTGACTGTCCCCATCACCGAGTGTGACTGATACCATCACCGAGTCTGACTGTCCCCATCACCGAGTGTGACTGACACTATCACCGAGTGTGACTGTCCCCATCACCGAGTGTGACTGACACCATCACCGAGTGTGACTGACACCATCACCGAGTGTGACTGTCCCCATCACCAAGTGTGACTGATACCATCACCGAGTCTGACTGTCCCCATCACCGAGTGTGACTGACATCATCACCGAGTGTGACTGTCCCCATCACCGAGTGTGACTGACACCATCACCGAGTGCGACTGTCCCCATCACCGAGTGTGACTGACACCATCACCGAGTGTGACTGACATCATCCCCGAGTGTGACTGATACCATCACCGAGTGTGACTGTCCCCGCCACCGAGTGTGACTGACATCATCGCCGAGTGTGACTGTCCCCATCCCCGAGTGTGACTGACATCATCACCGAGTGTGACTGTCCCCATCACCGAGTGTTACTGTCACCATCACTGAGTGTTACTGTCCCCATCACAGAGTGTGACTGTCCCCATCACCGAGTGTGACTGACACCATCACCGAGTGTGACTGTCCCCATCACTGAGTGTGACTGACATCATCACGGAGTGTGACTGTCCCCATCACCGAGTGTGACTGACACCATCACCGAGTGTTACTGACATCATCACTGAGTGTGACTGACACCATCACCGAGTGTGTCTGTCCCCATCACTAAGTGTGACAGACACCATCACCGAGTGTGACTGCCATCATCACCGAGTGTGACTGACACCATCACCGAGTGTGATTGTCCCCATCCCCGAGTGTGACTGACACCATCACTGAGTGCGTCTGTCCCCATCGCCTAGTGTGACTGTCCCCATCACCGAGTGTGACTGTCCCCATCAGCGAGTGTGAATTTCCCCATCACCGAGTGTGACTGTCCCCATCACCGAGTGTGACTGTCCCCATCACCGAGTGTGACAGACACCATCCCCGAGTGTGACTGTCCCCATCACCGAGTGTGACTGACACTATCACCATGTGTGACTGACACCATCACCGAGAGTGACTGACATCAACACCGAGTGTGACTGACACCATCCCCGTGTGTGACTGTCCACATCAGCGAGTGTGACTGACACTATCACCGAGTGTGACTGACATCATCCCCGAGTGTGACTGTCCCCATCACCGAGTGCGACTGTCCCCATCCCCGAGTGTGACTGTCCCCATCACCGAGTGTGACAGACACCATCCCCGAGTGTGACTGTCCCCATCACCAAGTGTGACTGACACTATCACCGAGTGTGACTGACATCATCACCGAGTGTGACTGACACCATCACTGAGTGTGACTGTCCCCATCACCGTGTGTGACTGACATCATTACCGAGTGTGACTGTCCCCATCCCCGAGAGTGACGGACAGCATCACCGAGTGTGACTGTCCCCATCCCCGAGTGTGACTGTCCCCATCACCAAGTGTGACTGTCCCCATCCCTGAGTGTGACTGACACCATCACCGAGTGTCACTGTACCCATCCCCGAGAGTGACTGACACCATCACCGAGTGTGACTGTCCCCATCCCCGAGTGTGACTGTCCCCATCACAGAGTGTGACTGTCCCCATCCCCGAGTGTGACTGACACCATCACCGAGTGTGACAGTCCCCATCCCCGAGTGTGACTGTCCCCATCACCGAGTGTGACTGACACTATCACTGAGTGTGACTGTCCCCATCCCCGAGTGTGACTGTCCCAATCACCGAGTGTGACTGACACTACCACTGAGTGTGACTGACACTATCACCGAGTGTGACTGTCCCCATCACCGAGTGTGACTGACACCATCACCGAGTGTGACTGACATCATCACCGAGTGTGACTGTCCCCATCACCGAGTGTGACTGACACTATCACCGAGTGTGACTGTCCCCATCACCGAGTGTGACTGACACCTTCACCGAGTGTGACTGACACCATCACCGAGTGTGACTGTCCCCATCACCAAGTGTGGCTGATACCATCACCGAGTCTGACTGTCCCCATCACCGTGTGTGACTGACACTATCACCGAGTGTGACTGTCCCCATCACCGAGTGTGACTGACACCATCACCGAGTGTGACTGACACCATCACCGAGTGTGACTGTCCCCATCACCAAGTGTGACTGATACCATCACCGAGTCTGACTGTCCCCATCACCGAGTGTGACTGACATCATCACCGAGTGTGACTGTCCCCATCACCGAGTGTGACTGACACCATCACCGAGTGCGACTGTCCCCATCACCGAGTGTGACTGACACCATCACCGAGTGTGACTGACATCATCCCCGAGTGTGACTGTCCCCATCACCGAGTGTGACTGTCCCCATCCCCGAGTGTGACTGTCCCCATCACCGAGTGTGACAGACACCATCCCCGAGTGTGACTGTCCCCATCACCGAGTGTGACTGACACTATCACCGAGTGTGACTGACATCATCACTGAGTGTGACTGACACCATCACTGAGTGTGACTGTCCCCATCACCGCGTGTGACTGACATCATCACCGAGTGTGACTGTCCCCATCCCCGAGAGTGACGGACACCATCACCGAGTGTGACTGTCCCCATCCCCGAGTGTGACTGTCCCCATCCCTGAGTGTGACTGTCCACATCCCCGAGTGTGACTGACACCATCCCCGAGTGTCACTGTACACATCCCCGAGAGTGACTGACACCATCACCGAGTGTGACTGTCCCCATCCCCGAGTGTGACTGTCCCCATCCCGGAGTGTGACTGTCCCCATCCCCGAGTGTGACTGACACCATCACCGAGTGTGACTGTCCCCATCCCCGAGTGTGACTGTCCCCATCACCGAGTGTGACTGACACTATCACCGAGTGTGACTGTCCCCATCCCCGAGTGTGACTGTCCCCATCACCGAGTGTGACTGACACTACCACTGAGTGTGACTGACACTATCACCGAGTGTGACTGTCCCCATCACCGAGTGTGACTGACACCATCACCGAGTGTGACTGACATCATCACCGAGTGTGACTGTCCCCATCACCGAGTGTGACTGATACCATCACCGAGTCTGACTGTCCCCATCACCGAGTGTGACTGACACTATCACCGAGTGTGACTGTCCCCATCACCGAGTGTGACTGACACCATCACCGAGTGTGACTGTCCCCATCCCCGAGTGTGACTGTCCCCATCACCGAGTGTGACTGATACCATCACCGAGTCTGACTGTCCCCATCACCGAGTGTGACTGACATCATCACCGAGTGTGACTGTCCCCATCACCGAGTGTGACTGACACCATCACCGAGTGCGACTGTCCCCATCACCGAGTGTGACTGACACCATCACCGAGTGTGACTGACATCATCCCCGAGTGTGACTGTCCCCATCCCCGTGTGTGACTGTCCACATCAGCGAGTGTGACTGACACTATCACCGAGTGTGACTGACATCATCCCCGAGTCTGACTGTCCCCATCACCGAGTGTGACTGACATCATCACCGAGTGTGACGGTCCCCATCAACGAGTGTGACTGACACCATCACCGAGTGCGACTGTCCCCATCACCGAGTCTGACTGTCCCCGTCACCGAGTGTGACTGACATCATCACCGAGTGTGACTGATACCATCACCGAGTCTGACTGTCCCCATCACCGAGTGTGACTGACATCATCACCGAGTGTGACTGTCCCCATCACCGAGTGTGACTGACACCATCACCGAGTGGGACTGTCCCCATCACCGAGTGTGACTGACACCATCACCGAGTGTGACTGACATCATCCCCGAGTGTGACTGTCCCCATCACCGAGTGTGACTGTCCCCATCCCCGAGTGTGACTGTCCCCATCACCGAGTGTGACAGACACCATCCCCGAGTGTGACTGTCCCCATCACCGAGTGTGACTGACACTATCACCGAGTGTGACTGACATCATCACCGAGTGTGACTGACACCATCACTGAGTGTGACTGTCCCCATCACCGCGTGTGACTGACATCATCACCGAGTGTGACTGTCCCCATCCCCGAGATTGACGGACACCATCACCGAGTGTGACTGTCCCCATCCCCGAGTGTGACTGTCCCCATCCCTGAGTGTGACTGTCCCCATCCCCGAGTGTGACTGACACCATCACCGAGTGTCACTGTACCCATCCCCGAGAGTGACTGACACCATCACCGAGTGTGACTGTCCCCATCCCCTAGTGTGACTGTCCCCATCACAGAGTGTGACTGTCCCCATCCCCGAGTGTGACTGACACCATCACCGAGTGTGACTGTCCCCATCCCCGAGTGTGACTGTCCCCATCACCGAGTGTGACTGACACTATCACCGAGTGTGACTGTCCCCATCCCCGAGTGTGACTGTCCCCATCACCGAGTGTGACTGACACTACCACTGAGTGTGACTGACACTATCACCGAGTGTGACTGTCCCCATCATCGAGTGTGACTGACACCATCACCGAGTGTGACTGACATCATCACCGAGTGTGACTGTCCCCATCACCGAGTGTGACTGATACCATCACCGAGTCTGACTGTCCCCATCACCGAGTGTGACTGACACTATCACCGAGTGTGACTGTCCCCATCACCGAGTGTGACTGACACCATCACCGAGTGTGACTGTCCCCATCCCCGAGTGAGACTGTCCTCATCACCGAGTGTGACTGATACCATCACCGAGTCTGACTGTCCCCATCACCGAGTGTGACTGACATCATCACCGAGTGTGACTGTCCCCATCACCGAGTGTGACTGACACCATCACCGAGTGCGACTGTCCCCATCACCGAGTGTGACTGACACCATCACCGAGTGTGACTGACATCATCCCCGAGTGTGACTGTCCCCATCCCCGTGTGTGACTGTCCACATCAGCGAGTGTGACTGACACTATCACCGAGAGTGACTGACATCATCCCCGAGTCTGACTGTCCCCATCACCGAGTGTGACTGTCCCCATCCCCGAGTGTGACTGTCCCCATCACCGAGTGTGACAGACACCATCCCCGAGTGTGACTGTCCCCATCACCGAGTGTGACTGATACTATCACCGAGTGTGACTGACATCATCACCGAGTGTGACTGACACCATCACTGAGTGTGACTGTCCCCATCACCGCGTGTGACTGACATCATCACCGAGTGTGACTGTCCCCATCCCCGAGAGGGACGGACACCATCACCGAGTGTGACTGTCCCCATCCCCGAGTGTGACTGTCCCCATCCCTGAGTGTGACTGTCCCCATCCCCGAGTGTGACTGACACCATCAGCGAGTGTCACTGTACCCATCCCCGAGAGTGACTGACACCATCACCGAGTGTGACTGTCCCCATCCCCGAGTGTGACTGTCCCCATCACAGAGTATGACTGTCCCCATCCCCGAGTGTGACTGACACCATCACCGAGTGTGACTGTCCCCATCCCCGAGTGTGACTGTCCTCATCACCGAGTGTGACTGATACCATCACCGAGTCTGACTGTCCCCATCACCGAGTGTGACTGACATCATCACCGAGTGTGACTGTCCCCATCACCGAATGTGACTGACACCATCACCGAGTGCGACTGTCCCCATCACCGAGTGTGACTGACACCATCTCCGAGTGTGACTGACATCATCCCCGAGTGTGACTGTCCCCATCCCCGTGTGTGACTGTCCACATCAGCGAGTGTGACTGACACTATCACCGAGTGTGACTGACATCATCCCCGAGTCTGACTGTCCCCATCACCGAGTGTGACTGTCCCCATCCCCGAGTGTGACTGTCCCCATCACCGAGTGTGACAGACACCATCCCCGAGTGTGACTGTCCCCATCCCCGAGTGTGACTGACACCATCACCGAGTGTGACTGTCCCCATCCCCAAGTGTGACTGACATCATCACCGAGTGTGACTGACACCATCACTGAGTGTGACTGTCCCCATCACCGCGTGTGACTGACATCATCACCGAGTGTGACTGTCCCCATGCCCGAGAGTGACGGACACCATCACCGAGTGTGACTGTCCCCATCCCCGAGTGTGACTGTCCCCATCCCCAAGTGTGACTGTCCCCATCACCGAGTGTGACTGACACTATCACCGAGTGTGACTGTCCCCATCCCCGAGTGTGACTGTCCCCATCACCGAGTGTGACTGACACTGCCACCGAGTGTGACTGTCCCCATCCCCGAGTGTGACTGTCCCCATCACCGAGTGTGACTGACACCATCACCGAGTGTGACTGACATCATCACCGAGTGTGACTGTCCCCATCACCGAGTGTGACTGATACCATCACCGAGTCTGACTGTCCCCATTACCGAGTGTGACTGACACTATCACCGAGTGTGACTGTCCCCATCACCGAATGTGACTGACACCATCACCGAGTGTGACTGACATCATCACCGATTGTGACTGTCCCCATCACCAAGTGTGACTGATACCATCACCGAGTCTGACTGTCCCTGTCACCGAGTGTGACTGACATCATCACCGAGTGTGACTGTCCCCATCACCGAGTGTGACTGACACCATCACCGAGTGTGACTGTCCCCTTCCCCGAGTGTGACTGTCCCCATCCCCGAGTGTGACTGTCCCCATCACCGAGTGTGACTGACACCATCACCGAGTGTGACTGTCCCCATCCCCGAGTATGACTGACATAATCACCGAGTGTGACTGTCCCCATCCCCGAGTGTGACAGTCCCCATCACAGTGTGTGACTGTCCCCATCCCAATCCCCAATTGTGACTGACACCATCACCGAGTGTGACTGTCCCCATCCCCGAGTGTGACTGTCCCCATCCCCGAGTGTGACTGACACTATCACTGAGAGTGACTGACACCATCACCGAGTATGACTGTCCCCATCCCCGAGTGTGACTATCCCCATCCCCGAGTGTGACTGTCCCCATCCGCGTGTGTGACTGTCCCCATCACCGAGTTGGACTGACACCTTCACCAAGTGTGACTGTCCCCATCACCAAGTGTGTCTGTCCCCATCCCCGAGTGTCACTGTCCCCATCACCAAGTGTGACTGACACTATCATCGAGTGTGACTGTCCCCATCACCGATTGTGACTGTCCCCATCACCGAGTATGACTGTCCCCATCCCCGAGTGTGACTGTCCCCATCACCGAGTGTGACTGTCCCCATCACCGAGTGTGACTGTCCCCATCACCGAGTGTGACTGACATCATCACCGAGTGTGACTGTCCCCATCACCGAGTTTGACTGACATTATCACCGAGTGTGACTGACACCATCACCGAGTGTGACTGACATTATCACCGAGTGTTACTGACACCATCACCGAGTGTGACTGTCCCCATCACCGAGTGTGACTGACATCATCACCGAGTGTGACTGACACCATCACCGAGTATGACTGTCCCCATCACCGAGTGTGACTGTCCCCATCCCCAAGTGTGATTGACACTATCACCGAGTGTGACTATCCTCATCCCCGAGTGTGACTGTCCCCATCACCGAGTGTGACTGACACTACCACTGAGTGTGACTGACACTATCACTGAGTGTGACTGTCCCCATCGCCGAGTGTGACTGTCCTCATCACCGAATGTGACTGATACCATCAACGAGTGTGACTGTCCCCATCACCGAGTGTGACTGACACCATCACTGAGTGTGACTGACGTCATCACCGAGTGTGACTGTCCCCATCACCGAGTGTGACTGATACCATCACCGAGTGTGACTGTCCCCGTCACCGAGTGTGACTGACATCATCGCCGAGTGTGACTGTCCCCTTCACCGAGTGTGACTGACATCATCACCGAGTGTGACTGTCCCCATCACCGAGTGTTACTGACACCATCACTGAGTGTGACTGACACCATCAGCGAGTGTGACTGTCCCCATCACCGAGTGTGACTGTCCCCATCACCGAGTATGACTGTCCCCATCCCCGAGTGTGACTGTCCCCATCCGCGAGTGTGACTGTCCCCATCACCGAGTTGGACTGACACCTTCCCCGAGTGTGACTGTCCCCAACACCGCGTGTGACTGACACCATCTCTGAGTGTGACTGTCCCCATCACCGAGTGTGACTGTCCCCATCCCCGAGTGTGACTGTCCCCATCACCGAGTATGACTGTCCCCATCCCCGAGTGTGACTGTCCCCATCACCGAGTGTGACTGTCCCCATCACCGAGTGTGACTGTCCCCATCACTGAGTGTGACTGTCCCCATCACCGAGTGTGACTGACACCATCACCGAGTTTGACTGTCCTCATCACCGAGTGTGACTGTCCCCATCACCGAGTGTGACTGACACCATCACCGAGTGTGACTGGCCCCATCACTGAGTGTGACTGACATCATCACGGAGTGTGACTTTCCCCATCACCGAGTGTGACTGACACCATCACCGAGTGTGACTGTCCCCATCACTAAGTGTGACAGACACCATCACCGAGTGTTACTGACATCATCACTGAGTGTGACTGACACCATCACCGAGTGTGACTGTCCCCATCACTAAGTGTGACAGACACCATCACCGAGTGTGACTGACATCATCACCGAGTGTGATTGTCCCCATCCCCGAGTGTGATTGTCCCCATCCCCGACTGTGACTGTCCCCATCGCCTAGTCTGTCTGTCCCCATCGCCTAGTGTGACTGTCCCCATCACCGAGTGTGACTGTCCCCATCAGCGAGTGTGAATTTCCCCATCACCGAGTATCACTGTCCCCATCCCCGAGTGTGTCTGTCCCCATCGCCTAGTGTGTCTGTCCCCATCGCCTAGTGTGACTGTCCCCATCACCGAGTGTGAGTGTCCCCATCACCAAGTGTGATTGACACCATCACCGAGTGTGACTGCCCCCATCAACGAGTGTGACTGACACCATCACCGAGTGCGACTGACACCATCACCGAGTGCGACTGTCCCCAGCACCGAGTGTGACTGACACCATCACCGATTGTGTCTGACACCATCACGAGTGTGACTGACATCATCACTGAGAGTGACTGACATCAACACCGAGTGTGACTGTCCCCATCCCCGAGTGTGACTGTCCACATCACCGAGTGTGACTGTCACCATCCCCGAGTGTGACTGTCCCCATCACCGAGTGTGACAGACACCATCCCCGAGTGTGACTGTCCCCATCACCGAGTGTGACTGACACTATCACCGAGTGTGACTGACATAATCACCGAGTGTGAGTGACACCATCACCGCGTGTGACTGACATCATCACCGAGTGTGACTGTCCCCATCCCCGAGTGTGACTGTCCCCATCCCCGAGAGTGACGGACACCATAACCGAGTGTGACTGTCCCCATCCCCGAGTGTGACTGTCCCCATCCCTGAGTGTGACTGTCCCCATCCCCGAGTGTGACTGACACCATCACCGAGTGTGACTGTCCCCATCACCGAGTGTGACTGTCCCCATCCCCGAGTGTGACTGTCCCCATCACCGAGTGTGACTGTCCCCATCCCCGAGTGTGACTGTCCCCATCACCGAGTGTCACTGTACCCATCCCCGAGAGTGACTGACACCATCACCGAGTGTGACTGTCCCCATCACCGAGTGTGACTGTCCCCATCCCCGAGTGTGACAGTCCCCATCACCGAGTGTGACTGTCCCCATCCCCGAGTGTGACTGTCCCCATCACAGAGTGTGACTGTCCCCATCCCCGAGTGTGACTGACACCATCACCGAGTGTGACTGTCCCCATCCCCGAGTGTGACTGTCCCCATCACCGAGTGTGACTGACACTATCACCGAGTGTGACTGTCCCCATCCCCGAGTGTGACTGTCCACATCACCGAGTGTGACTGACACTACCACTGAGTGTGACTGACACTATCACCGAGTGTGACTGTCCCCATCACCGAGTGTGACTGACACCATCACCGAGTGTGACTGACATCATCACCGAGTGTGACTGTCCCCATCACCGAGTGTGACTGATACCATCACCGAGTCTGACTGTCCCCATCAAAGAGTGTGACTGACACTATCACCGAGTGTGACTGTCCCCATCACCGAGTGTGACTGTCCCCATCACCGAGTGTGACTGACATCATCACCGAGTGTGACTGTCCCCATCACCAAGTGTGACTGATACCATCACCGAGTCTGACTGTCCCCATCACCGAGTGTGACTGACATCATCACCGAGTGTGACTGTCCCCATCACCGAGTGTGACTGACACCATCACCGAGTGCGACTGTCCACATCACCGAGTGTGACTGACACCATCACCGAATGTGACTGACATCATCCCCGAGTGTGACTGTCCCCATCACCGAGTGTGACTGTCCCCATCCCCGAGTGTGACTGTCCCCATCCCCGAGTGTGACTGTCCCTATCACCGAGTGTTACTGACACCATCACCGAGTGTGACTGTCCCCATCACCGAGTGTGACTGTCTCCATCACCGAGTGTTACTGACACCATCACCGAGTGTGACTGACACTACCACCGAGCGTGACTGACACTATCACCGAGTATGACTGTCCCCATCACCGAGTATGAGTGTCCCCGTCACCAAGTGTGACTGACACTATCACCGAGTGTGACTGTCCCCATCACCGAGTGTGACTGACACCATCACCGAGTGTGACTGACATCATCACCGAGTGTGACTGTCCCCATCACCGAGTGTTACTGACATCATCACCGAGTGTGACTGTCCCCATCACCGAGTGTGACTGTCCCCATCACCGAGTGTTACTGACACCATCACCGAGTGTGACTGTCCCCATCACCGAGTGTGACTGTCTCCATCACCGAGTGTGACTGACACCATCACCGAGTGTGACTGACATCATCACCGAGTGTGACTGTCCCCATCCCCGAGTGTGACTGTCCCCATCCCCGAGTGTGACTGTCCCCATCCCCGAGTGTGACTGTCCCCATCCCCGAGTGTGACTGTCTCCATCCCTGAGTGTGACTGTCCCCATCCCCGAGTTTGACTGTCCCCATCACCGAGTGTGACTGATACCATCACCGAGTGTGACTGTCCCCTTCCCCGAGTGTGAATGTCCCCATCACCGAGTGTGACTGACACCATCACCGAGTGTGACTGTCCCCATCCCCGAGTATGACTGACATAATCACCGAGTGTGACTGTCCCTATCCCTGAGTGTGACAGTCCCCATCACAGTGTGTGACTGTCCCCATCCCAATCCCCAATTGTGACTGACACCATCACCGAGTGTGACTGTCCCCATCCCCGAGTGTGACTGTCCCCATCCCCGAGTGTGACTGACACTATCACTGAGAGTGACTGACACCATCAGCGAGTGTGACTGTCCGCATCACCGAGTATGACTGTCCCCATCCCCGAGTGTGACTATCCCCATCCCCGAGTGTGACTGTCCCCATCCGCGTGTGTGACTGTCCCCATCACCGAGTTGGACAGACACCTTCACCGAGTGTGACTGTCCCCATCACCAAGTGTGACTGTCCCCATCCCCGAGTGTCACTGTCCCCATCACCAAGTGTGACTGACACTATCATCGAGTGTGACTGTCCCCATCACCGAGTGTGACTGTCCCCATCACCGAGTATGACTGTCCCCATCCCCGAGTGTGACTGTCCCCATCACCGAGTGTGACTGTCCCCATCACCGAGTGTGACTGACATCATCACCGAGTGTGACTGTCCCCATCACCGAGTGTGACTGACATTATCACCGAGTGTGACTGACACCATCACCGAGTGTGACTGACATTATCACCGAGTGTTACTGACACCATCACCGAGTGTGACTGTCCCCACCACCGAGTGTGACTGACATCATCACCGAGTGTGACTGACACCATCACCGAGTATGACTGTCCCCATCACCGAGTGTGACTGTCCCCATCCCCGAGTGTGACTGACACTATCACCGAGTGTGACTATCCTCATCCCCGAGTGTGACTGTCCCCATCACCGAGTGTGACTGACACTACCACTGAGTGTGACTGACACTATCACTGAGTGTGACTGTCCCCATCGCCGAGTGTGACTGTCCTCATCACCGAATGTGACTGATACCATCAACGAGTGTGACTGTCCCCATCACCGAGTGTGACTGACACCATCACTGAGTGTGACTGACATCATCACCGAGTGTGAGTGTCCCCATCACCGAGTGTGACTGATACCATCACCGAGTGTGACTGTCCCCATCACCGAGTGTGACTGACATCATCGCCGAGTGTGAATGTCCCCATCACCGAGTGTGACTGACATCATCACCGAGTGTGACTGTCCCCATCACCGAGTGTTACTGACACCATCACTGAGTGTTACTGACACCATCAGCGAGTGTGACTGTCCCCATCACCGAGTGTGACTGTCCCCATCACCGAGTGTGACTGTCCCCATCACCGAGTATGACTGTCCCCACCCCCGAGTGTGACCTTCCCCATCACCGAGTATGACTGTCCCCATCCCCGAGTGTGACTGTCCCCATCCGCGAGTGTGACTGTCCCCATCACCGAGTTGGACTGACACCTTCCCCGAGTGTGACTGTCCCCATCACCGCGTGTGACTGACACCATCTCCGAGTGTGACTGTCCCCATCACCGAGTGTGACTGTCCCCATCCCCGAGTGTGACTGTCCCCATCACCGAGTGTGACTGTCCCCATCACCGAGTATGACTGTCCCCATCACTGAGTGTGACTGTCCCCATCACCGAGTGTGACTGTCCCCATCACCGAGTGTGACTGTCCCCATCACTGAGTGTGACTGACATCATCACGGAGTGTGACTGTCCCCATCACCGAGTGTGACTGACACCATCACCGAGTGTGACTGTCCCCATCACTACGTGTGACAGACACCATCACCGAGTGTTACTGACATCATCACCGAGTGTGACTGACACCATCACCGAGTGTGACTGTCCCCATCACCAAGTGTGACAGACACCATCACCGAGTGTGACTGACATCATCACCGAGTGTGACTGACACCATCACCGAGTGTGATTGTCCCAATCCCCGAGTGTGACTGTCCCCATCGCCTAGTGTGTCTGTCCCCATCGCCTAGTGTGACTGTCCCCATCACCGAGTGTGACTGTCCCCATCAGCGAGTGTGAATTTCCCCATCACCGAGTGTGACTGTCCCCATCACCGAGTATCACTGTCCTCATCCCCGAGTGTGTCTGTCCCCATCGCCTAGTGTGACTGTCCCCATCACCGAGTGTGACTGTCCCCATCACCGAGTGTGACTGTCCCCATCACCGAGTGTGACTGACATCATCACCGAGTGTGACTGTCCCCATCCCCGAGTGTGACTGTCCCCATCACCGAGTGTGACTGTCCCCATCACCGAGTATGACTGTCCCCATCCCCGAGTGTGACTGTCCCCATCACCGAGTGTGACTGACATCATCACCGAGTGTGACTGTCCCCATCACCGAGTGTGACTGACATTATCACCGAGTGTGACTGACACCATCACCGAGTGTGACTGACATTATCACCGAGTGTTACTGACACCATCACCGAGTGTGACTGTCCCCATCACCGAGTGTGACTGACACCATCACTGAGTGTGACTGACATCATCACCGAGTGTGACTGTCCCCATCCCCGAGTGTGACTGTCCCCATCCCCGAGTGTGACTGACACTATCACCGAGTGTGACTATCCTCATCCCCGAGTGTGACTGTCCCCATCACCGAGTGTGACTGACACTACCACTGAGTGTGACTGACACTATCACTGAGTGTGACTGTCCCCATCGCCGAGTGTGACTGTCCTCATCACCGAATGTGACTGATACCATCAACGAGTGTGACTGTCCCCATCACCGAGTGTGACTGTCCCCATCACCGAGTGTGACTGACACCATCACTGAGTGTGACTGACATCATCACCGAGTGTGACTGTCCCCATCACCGAGTGTGACTGATACCATCACCGAGTGTGACTGTCCCCGTCACCGAGTGTGACTGACATCATCGCCGAGTGTGACTGTCCCCATCCCCAAGTGTGACTGACATCATCACCGAGTGTGACTGTCCCCATCACCGAGTGTTACTGACACCATCACTGAGTGTTTCTGTCCCCATCGCCGAGTGTGACTGTCCTCATCACCGAATGTGACTGATACCATCAACGAGTGTGACTGTCCCCATCACCGAGTGTGACTGACACCATCACTGAGTGTGACTGACATCATCACCGAGTGTGACTGTCCCCATCACCGAGTGTGACTGATACCATCACCGAGTGTGACTGTCCCCGTCACCGAGTGTGACTGACATCATCGCCGAGTGTGACTGTCCCCATCCCCAAGTGTGACTGACATCATCACCGAGTGTGACTGTCCCCATCACCGAGTGTTACTGACACCATCACTGAGTGTTACTGTCCCCATCACAGAGTGTGACTGTCCCCATCACCGAGTGTGACTGACACCATCACCGAGTGTGACTGTCCCCATCACTGAGTGTGACTGACATCATCACGGAGTGTGACTGTCCCCATCACCGAGTGTGACTGACACCATCACCGAGTGTGACTGTCCCCATCACTAAGTGTGACAGACACCATCACCGAGTGTTACTGACATCATCACTGAGTGTGACTGACACCATCACCGAGTGTGTCTGTCCCCATCACTAAGTGTGACAGACACCATCACCGAGTGTGACTGACATCATCACCGAGTGTGACTGACACCATCGCCGAGTGTGATTGTCCCCATCCCCGAGTGTGACTGTCCCCATCGCCTAGTGTGTCTGTCCCCATCGCCTAGTGTGACTGTCCCCATCACCGAGTGTGACTGTCCCCATCAGCGAGTGTGAATTTCCCCATCACCGAGTGTGACTGTCCCCATCACCGAGTATCACTGTCCCCATCCCCGAGTGTGTCTGTCCCCATCCCCGAGTGTGACTGTCCCCATCACCGAGTGTGACTGTCCCCATCCCCGAGTGTGACTGTCCCCATCACCGAGTGTGACAGACACCATCCCCGAGTGTGACTGTCCCCATCACCGAGTGTGACTGACACTATCACCGTGTGTGACTGACACCATCACCGAGAGTGACTGACATCAACACCGAGTGTGACTGACACCATCCCCGTGTGTGACTGTCCACATCAACGAGTTGGACTATCACCTTCCCCGAGTGTGACTGTCCCCATCACCGCGTGTGACTGACACCATCTCCGAGTGTGACTGTCCCCATCACCGAGTGTGACTGTCCCCATCCCCGAGTGTGACTGTCCCCATCACCGAGTGTGACTGTCCCCATCACCGAGTATGACTGTCCCCATCACCGAGTGTGACTGTCCCCATCACCGAGTGTGACTGTCCCCATCACTGAGTGTGACTGACATCATCACGGAGTGTGACTGTCCCCATCACCGAGTGTGACTGACACCATCACCGAGTGTGACTGTCCCCATCACTAAGTGTGACAGACACCATCACCGAGTGTTACTGACATCATCACTGAGTGTGACTGACACCATCACCGAGTGTGTCTGTCCCCATCACTAAGTGTGACAGACACCATCACCGAGTGTGACTGACATCATCACCGAGTGTGACTGACACCATCACCGAGTGTGATTGTCCCCATCCCCGAGTGTGACTGTCCCCATCGCCTAGTGTGTCTGTCCCCATCGCCTAGTGTGACTGTCCCCATCACCGAGTGTGACTGTCCCCATCAGCGAGTGTGAATTTCCCCATCACCGAGTGTGACTGTCCCCATCACCGAGTATCACTGTCCTCATCCCCGAGTGTGTCTGTCCCCATCGCCTAGTGTGACTGTCCCCATCACCGAGTGTGACTGTCCCCATCACCGAGTGTGACTGTCCCCATCACCGAGTGTGACTGACATCATCACCGAGTGTGACTGTCCCCATCACCGAGTGTGACTGACATTATCACCGAGTGTGACTGACACCATCACCGAGTGTGACTGACATTATCACCGAGTGTTACTGACACCATCACCGAGTGTGACTGTCCCCATCACCGAGTGTGACTGACATCATCACCGAGTGTGACTGACACCATCACCGAGTATGACTGTCCCCATCACCGAGTGTGACTGTCCCCATCCCCGAGTGTGACTGACACTATCACCGAGTGTGACTATCCTCATCCCCGAGTGTGACTGTCCCCATCACCGAGTGTGACTGACACTACCACTGAGTGTGACTGACACTATCACTGAGTGTGACTGTCCCCATCGCCGAGTGTGACTGTCCTCATCACCGAATGTGACTGATACCATCAACGAGTGTGACTGTCCCCATCACCGAGTGTGACTGACACCATCACTGAGTGTGACTGACATCATCACCGAGTGTGACTGTCCCCATCACCGAGTGTGACTGATACCATCACCGAGTGTGACTGTCCCCGTCACCGAGTGTGACTGACATCATCGCCGAGTGTGACTGTCCCCATCACCGAGTGTGACTGACATCATCACCGAGTGTGACTGTCCCCATCACCGAGTGTTACTGACACCATCACTGAGTGTTACTGTCCCCATCACAGAGTGTGACTGTCCCCATCACCGAGTGTGACTGACACCATCACCGAGTGTGACTGTCCCCATCACTGAGTGTGACTGACATCATCACGGAGTGTGACTGTCCCCATCACCGAGTGTGACTGACACCATCACCGAGTGTGACTGTCCCCATCACTAAGTGTGACAGACACCATCACCGAGTGTTACTGACATCATCACTGAGTGTGACTGACACCATCACCGAGTGTGTCTGTCCCCATCACTAAGTGTGACAGATACCATCACCGAGTGTGACTGACATCATCACCGAGTGTGACTGACACCATCACCGAGTGTGATTGTCCCCATCCCCGAGTGTGACTGTCCCCATCGCCTAGTGTGTCTGTCCCCATCGCCTAGTGTGACTGTCCCCATCCCTGAGTGTGACTGACACCATCACCGAGTGTCACTGTACCCATCCCCGAGAGTGACTGACACCATCACCGAGTGTGACTGTCCCCATCCCCGAGTGTGACTGTCCCCATCACAGAGTGTGACTGTCCCCATCCCCGAGTGTGACTGACACCATCACCGAGTGTGACTGTCCCCATCCCCGAGTGTGACTGTCCCCATCCCCGAGTGTGACTGTCCCCATCACCGAGTGTGACTGACACTATCACCAAGTGTGACTGTCCCCATCCCCGAGTGTGACTGTCCCCATCACCGAGTGTGACTGACACTACCACTGAGTGTGACTGACACTATCACCGAGTGTGACTGTCCCCATCACCGAGTGTGACTGACACCATCACCGAGTGTGACTGACATCATCACCGAGTGTGACTGTCCCCATCACCGAGTGTGACTGATACCATCACCGAGTCTGACTGTCCCCATCACCGAGTGTGACTGACACTATCACCGAGTGTGACTGTCCCCATCACCGAGTGTGACTGACACCATCACCGAGTGTGACTGACACCATCACCGAGTGTGACTGTCCCCATCACCAAGTGTGACTGATACCATCACCGAGTCTGACTGTCCCCATCACCGGGTGTGACTGACATCATCACCGAGTGTGACTGTCCCCATCACCGAGTGTGACTGACACCATCACCGAGTGCGACTGTCCCCATCACCGAGTGTGACTGACACCATCACCGAGTGTGACTGACATAATCCCCGAGTGTGACTGTCCCCATCACCGAGTGTGACTGCCCCCATCCCCGAGTGTGACTGTCCCCATCACCGAGTGTGACAGACACCATCCCCGAGTGTGACTGTCCCCATCACCGAGTGTGACTGACACTATCACCGAGTGTGACTGACATCATCACTGAGTGTGACTGACACCATCACTGAGTGTGACTGTCCCCATCACCGCGTGTGACTGACTTCATCACCGAGTGTGACTGTCCCCATCCCCGAGAGTGACGGACACCATCACCGAGTGTGACTGTCCCCATCCCCGAGTGTGACTGTCCCCATCCCTGAGTGTGACTGTCCACATCCCCGAGTGTGACTGACACCATCCCCGAGTGTCACTGTACACATCCCCGAGAGTGACTGACACCATCACCGAGAGTGACTGTCCCCATCCCCGAGTGTGACTGTCCCCATCCCCGAGTGTGACTGTCCCCATCCCCGAGTGTGACTGACACCATCACCGAGTGTGACTGTCCCCATCCCCGAGTGTGACTGTCCCCATCACCGAGTGTGACTGACACTATCACCGAGTGTGACTGTCCCCATCCCCGAGTGTGACTGTCCCCATCACCGAGTGTGACTGACACTACCACTGAGTGTGACTGACACTATCACCGAGTGTGACTGTCCCCATCACCGAGTGTGACTGACACCATCACCGAGTGTGACTGACATCATCACCGAGTGTGACTGTCCCCATCACCGAGTGTGACTGATACCATCAACGAGTCTGACTGTCCCCATCACCGAGTGTGACTGACACTATCACCGAGTGTGACTGTCCCCATCACCGAGTGTGACTGACACCATCACCGAGTGTGACTGTCCCCATCCCCGAGTGTGACTGTCCCCATCACCGTGTGTGACTGATACCATCACCGAGTCTGACTGTCCCCATCACCGAGTGTGACTGACATCATCACCGAGTGTGACTGTCCCCATCACCGAGTGTGACTGACACCATCACCGAGTGCGACTGTCCCTATCACCGAGTGTGACTGACACCATCACCGAGTGTGACTGACATCATCCCCGAGTGTGACTGTCCCCATCCCCGTGTGTGACTGTCCACATCAGCGAGTGTGACTGACACTATCACCGAGTGTGACTGACATCATCCCCGAGTCTGACTGTCCCCATCACCGAGTGTGACTGACATCATCACCGAGTGTGACTGTCCCCATCACCGAGTGTGACTGACACCATCACCGAGTGCGACTGTCCCCATCACCGAGTCTGACTGTCCCCGTCACCGAGTGTGACTGACATCATCACCGAGTGTGACTGATACCATCACCGAGTCTGACTGTCCCCATCACCGAGTGTGACTGACATCATCACCGAGTGTGACTGTCCCCATCACCGAGTGTGACTGACACCATCACCGAGTGCGACTGTCCCCATCACCGAGTGTGACTGACACCATCACCGAGTGTGACTGACATCATCCCCGAGTGTGACTGTCCCCATCACCGAGTGTGACTGTCCCCATCCCCGAGTGTGACTGTCCCCATCACCGAGTGTGACAGACACCATCCCCGAGTGTGACTGTCCCCATCACCGAGTGTGACTGACACTATCACCGAGTGTGACTGACATCATCACCGAGTGTGACTGACACCATCACTGAGTGTGACTGTCCCCATCACCGCGTGTGACTGACATCATCACCGAGTGTGACTGTCCCCATCCCCGAGAGTGACGGACACCATCACCGAGTGTGACTGTCCCCATCCCCGAGTGTGACTGTCCCCATCCCTGAGTGTGACTGTCCCCATCCCCGAGTGTGACTGACACCATCACCGAGTGTCACTGTACCCATCCCCGAGAGTGACTGACACCATCACCGAGTGTGACTGTCCCCATCCCCTAGTGTGACTGTCCCCATCCCCGAGTGTGACTGTCCCCATCACCGAGTGTGACTGACACCATCACCGAGTGTGACTGTCCCCATCCCCGAGTGTGACTGTCCTCATCACCGAGTGTGACTGATACCATCACCGAGTCTGACAGTCCCCATCACCGAGTGTGACTGACATCATCACCGAGTGTGACTGTCCCCATCACCGAGTGTGACTGACACCATCACCGAGTGCGACTGTCCCCATCACCGAGTGTGACTGACACCATCACCGAGTGTGACTGACATCATCCCCGAGTGTGACTGTCCCCATCCCCGTGTGTGACTGTACACATCAGCGAGTGTGACTGACACTATCACCGAGTGTGACTGACATCATCCCCGAGTCTGACTGTCCCCATCACCGAGTGTGACTGTCCCCATCCCCGAGTTGACTGTCCCCATCACCGAGTGTGACAGACACCATCCCCGAGTGTGACTGTCCCCATCACCGAGTGTGACTGATACTATCACCGAGTGTGACTGACATCATCACCGAGTGTGACTGACGCCATCACTGAGTGTGACTGTCCCCATCACCGCGTGTGACTGACATCATCACCGAGTGTGACTGTCCCCATCCCCGAGAGGGACGGACACCATCACCGAGTGTGACTGTCCCCATCCCCGAGTGTGACTGTCCCCATCCCTGAGTGTGACTGTCCCCATCCACGAGTGTGACTGACACCATCAGCGAGTGTCACTGTACCCATCCCCGAGAGTGACTGACACCATCACCGAGTGTGACTGTCCCCATCCCCGAGTGTGACTGTCCCCATCACCGAGTGTGACTGACACTATCACCGAGTGTGACTGTCCCCATCCCCGAGTGTGACTGTCCCCATCACCGAGTGTGACTGACACTACCACTGAGTGTGACTGACACTATCACCGAGTGTGACTGTCCCCATCACCGAGTGTGACTGACACCATCACCGAGTGTGACTGACATCATCACCGAGTGTGACTGTCCCCATCACCGAGTGTGACTGATACCATCACCGAGTCTGACTGTCCCCATCACCGAGTGTGACTGACACTATCACCGAGTGTGACTGTCCCCATCACCGAGTGTGACTGACACCATCACCGAGTGTGACTGTCCCCATCCCCGAGTGTGACTGTCCCCATCACCGAGTGTGACTGATACCATCACCGAGTCTGACTGTCCCCATCACCGAGTGTGACTGACATCATCACCGAGTGTGACTGTCCCCATCACCGAGTGTGACTGACACCATCACCGAGTGCGACTGTCCCCATCACCGAGTGTGACTGACACCATCACCGAGTGTGACTGACATCATCCCCGAGTGTGACTGTCCCCATCCCCGTGTGTGACTGTCCACATCAGCGAGTGTGGCTGACACTATCACCGAGTGTGACTGACATCATCCCCGAGTCTGACTGTCCACATCACCGAGTGTGACTGACATCATCACCGAGTGTGACTGTCCCCATCACCGAGTGTGACTGACACCATCACCGAGTGCGACTGTCCCCATCACCGAGTCTGACTGTCCCCGTCACCGAGTGTGACTGACATCATCACCGAGTGTGACTGATACCATCACCGAGTCTGACTGTCCCCATCACCGAGTGTGACTGACATCATCACCGAGTGTGACTGTCCCCATCACCGGGTGTGACTGACACCATCACCGAGTGCGACTGTCCCCATCACCGAGTGTGACTGACACCATCTCCGAGTGTGACTGACATCATCCCCGAGTGTGACTGTCCCCATCACCGAGTGTGACTGTCCCCATCCCCGAGTGTGACTGTCCCCATCACCGAGTGTGACAGACACCATCCCCGAGTGTGACTGTCCCCATCACCGAGTGTGACTGACACTATCACCGAGTGTGACTGACATCATCACCGAGTGTGACTGACACCATCACTGAGTGTGACTGTCCCCATCACCGCGTGTGACTGACATCATCACCGAGTGTGACTGTCCCCATCCCCGAGAGTGACGGACACCATCACCGAGTGTGACTGTCCCCATCCCCGAGTGTGACTGTCCCCATCCCTGAGTGTGACTGTCCCCATCCCCGAGTGTGACTGACACCATCACCGAGTGTCACTGTACCCATCCCCGAGAGTGACTGACACCATCACCGAGTGTGACTGTCCCCATCCCCTAGTGTGACTGTCCCCATCACAGAGTGTGACTGTCCCCATCACCGAGTGTGACTGACACCATCACCGAGTGTGACTGTCCCCATCCCCGAGTGTGACTGTCCCCATCACCGAGTGTGACTGACACTATCACCGAGTGTGACTGTCCCCATCCCCGAGTGTGACTGTCCCCATCACCGAGTGTGACTGACACTACCACTGAGTGTGACTGACACTATCACCGAGTGTGACTGTCCCCATCACCGAGTGTGACTGACACCATCACCGAGTGTGACTGACATCATCACCGAGTGTGACTGTCCCCATCACCGAGTGTGACTGATACCATCACCGAGTCTGACTGTCCCCATCACCGAGTGTGACTGACACTATCACCGAGTGTGACTGTCCCCATCACCGAGTGTGACTGACACCATCACCGAGTGTGACTGTCCCCATCCCCGAGTGTGACTGTCCCCATCACCGAGTGTGACTGACACCATCACCGAGTGCGACTGTCCCCATCACCGAGTCTGACTGTCCCCGTCACCGAGTGTGAATGACATCATCACCGAGTGTGACTGATACCATCACCGAGTCTGACTGTCCCCATCACCGAGTGTGACTGACATCATCACCGAGTGTGACTGTCCCCATCACCGGGTGTGACTGACACCATCACCGAGTGCGACTGTCCCCATCACCGAGTGTGACTGACACCATCACCGAGTGTGACTGACATCATCCCCGAGTGTGACTGTCCCCATCACCGAGTGTGACTGTCCCCATCCCCGAGTGTGACTGTCCCCATCACCGAGTGTGACAGACACCATCCCCGAGTGTGACTGTCCCCATCACCGAGTGTGACTGACACTATCACCGAGTGTGACTGACATCATCACCGAGTGTGACTGACACCATCACTGAGTGTGACTGTCCCCATCACCGCGTGTGACTGACATCATCACCGAGTGTGACTGTCCCCATCCACGAGAGTGACGGACACCATCACCGAGTGTGACTGTCCCCATCCCCGAGTGTGACTGTCCCCATCCCTGAGTGTGACTGTCCCCATCCCCGAGTGTGACTGACACCATCACCGAGTGTCACTGTACCCATCCCCGAGAGTGACTGACACCATCACCGAGTGTGACTGTCCCCATCCCCTAGTGTGACTGTCCCCATCACAGAGTGTGACTGTCCCCATCACCGAGTGTGACTGACACCATCACCGAGTGTGACTGTCCCCATCCCCGAGTGTGACTGTCCCCATCACCGAGTGTGACTGACACTATCACCGAGTGTGACTGTCCCCATCCCCGAGTGTGACTGTCCCCATCACCGAGTGTGACTGACACTACCACTGAGTGTGACTGACACTATCACCGAGTGTGACTGTCCCCATCACCGAGTGTGACTGACACCATCACCGAGTGTGACTGACATCATCACCGAGTGTGACTGTCCCCATCACCGAGTGTGACTGATACCATCACCGAGTCTGACTGTCCCCATCACCGAGTGTGACTGACACTATCACCGAGTGTGACTGTCCCCATCACCGAGTGTGACTGACACCATCACCGAGTGTGACTGTCCCCATCCCCGAGTGTGACTGTCCTCATCACCGAGTGTGACTGATACCATCACCGAGTCTGACTGTCCCCATCACCGAGTGTGACTGACATCATCACCGAGTGTGACTGTCCCCATCACCGAGTGTGACTGACACCATCACCGAGTGCGACTGTCCCCATCACCGAGTGTGACTGGCACCATCACCGAGTGTGACTGACATCATCCCCGAGTGTGACTGTCCCCATCCCCGTGTGTGACTGTACACATCAGCGAGTGTGACTGACACTATCACCGAGTGTGACTGACATCATCCCCGTGTCTGACTGTCCCCATCACCGAGTGTGACTGTCCCCATCCCCGAGTGTGACTGTCCCCATCACCGAGTGTGACAGACACCATCCCCGAGTGTGACTGTCCCCATCACCGAGTGTGACTGATACTATCACCGAGTGTGACTGACATCATCACCGAGTGTGACTGACACCATCACTGAGTGTGACTGTCCTCATCACCGCGTGTGACTGACATCATCACCGAGTGTGACTGTCCCCATCCCCGAGAGGGACGGACACCATCACCGAGTGTGACTGTCCCCATCCCCGAGTGTGACTGTCCCCATCCCTGAGTGTGACTGTCCCCATCCCCGAGTGTGACTGACACCATCAGCGAGTGTCACTGTACCCATCCCCGAGAGTGACTGACACCATCACCGAGTGTGACTGTCCCCATCCCCGAGTGTGACTGTCCCCATCACAGAGTGTGACTGTCCCCATCCCCGAGTGTGACTGACACCATCACCGAGTGTGACTGTCCCCATCCCCGAGTGTGACTGTCCTCATCACCGAGTGTGACTGATACCATCACCGAGTCTGACTGTCCCCATCACCGAGTGTGACTGACATCATCACCGAGTGTGACTGTCCCCATCACCGAGTGTGACTGACACCATCACCGAGTGTGACTGATACCATCACCGAGTGTGACTGACACCATCTCCGAGTGTGACTGACATCATCCCCGAGTGTGACTGTCCCCATCCCCGTGTGTGACTGTCCACATCAGCGAGTGTGACTGACACTATCACCGAGTGTGACTGACATCATCCCCGAGTCTGACTGTCCACATCACCGAGTGTGACTGTCCCCATCCCCGAGTGTGACTGTCCCCATCACCGAGTGTGACAGACACCATCCCCGAGTGTGACTGTCCCCATCACCGAGTGTGACTGACACTATCACCGAGTGTGACTGACATCATCACCGAGTGTGACTGACACCATCACTGAGTGTGACTGTCCCCATCACCGCGTGTGACTGACATCATCACCGAGTGTGACTGTCCCCATCCCCGAGAGTGACGGACACCATCACCGAGTGTGACTGTCCCCATCCCCGAGTGTGACTGTCCCCATCCCTGAGTGTGACTGTCCCCATCCCCGAGTGTGACTGACACCATCACCGAGTGTCACTGTACCCATCCCCAAGAGTGACTGACACCATCACCGAGTGTGACTGTCCCCATCCCCGAGTGTGACTGTCCCCATCACAGAGTGTGACTGTCCCCATCCCCGAGTGTGACTGACACCATCACCGAGTGTGACTGTCCCCTTCCCCAAGTGTGACTGTCCCCATCACCGAGTGTGACTGACACTATCACCGAGTGTGACTGTCCCCATCCCCGAGTGTGACTGTCCCCATCACCGAGTGTGACTGACACTGCCACTGAGTGTGACTGACACTATCACCGAGTGTGACTGTCCCCATCACCGAGTGTGACTGACACCATCACCGAGTGTGACTGACATCATCACCGAGTGTGACTGTCTCCATCACTGAGTGTGACTGATACCATCACCGAGTCTGACTGTCCCCATTACCGAGTGTGACTGACACTATCACCGAGTGTGACTGTCCCCATCACCGAATGTGACTGACACCATCACCGAGTGTGACTGACATCATCACCGATTGTGACTGTCCCCATCACCAAGTGTGACTGATACCATCACCGAGTCTGACTGTCCCCGTCACCGAGTGTGACTGACATCATCACCGAGTGTGACTGTCCCCATCACCGAGTGTGACTGACACCATCACCGAGTGTGACTGTCCCCTTCCCCGAGTGTGACTGTCCCCATCCCCGAGTGTGACTGTCCCCATCACCGAGTGTGACTGACACCATCACCGAGTGTGACTGTCCCCATCCCCGAGTATGACTGACATAATCACCGAGTGTGACTGTCCCCATCCCCGAGTGTGACAGTCCCCATCAAAGTGTGTGACTGTCCCCATCCCAATCCCCAATTGTGACTGACACCATCACCGAGTGTGACTGTCCCCATCCCCGAGTGTGACTGTCACCATCCCCGAGTGTGACTGACACTATCACTGAGAGTGACTGACACCATCACCGAGTATGACTGTCCCCATCCCCGAGTGTGACTATCCCCATCCCCGAGTGTGACTGTCCCCATCCGCGTGTGTGACTGTCCCCATCACCGAGTTGGACTGACACCTTCACCGAGTGTGACTGTCCCCATCACCAAGTGTGACTGTCCCCATCCCCGAGTGTCACTGTCCCCATCACCAAGTGTGACTGACACTATCATCGAGTGTGACTGTCCCCATCACCGAGTGTGACTGTCCCCATCACCGAGTATGACTGTCCCCATCCCCGAGTGTGACTGTCCCCATCACCGAGTGTGACTGTCCCCATCACCGAATGTGACTGTCCCCATCACCGAGTGTGACTGACATCATCACCGAGTGTGACTGTCCCCATCACCGAGTGTGACTGACATTATCACCGAGTGTGACTGACACCATCACCGAGTGTGACTGACATTATCACCGAGTGTTACTGACACCATCACCGAGTGTGACTGTCCCCATCACCGAGTGTGACTGACATCATCACCGAGTGTGACTGACACCATCACCGAGTATGACTGTCCCCATCACCGAGTGTGACTGTCCCCATCCCCAAGTGTGATTGACACTATCACCGAGTGTGACTATCCTCATCCCCGAGTGTGACTGTTCCCATCACCGAGTGTGACTGACACTATCACTGAGTGTGACTGTCCCCATCGCCGAGTGTGACTGTCCTCATCACCGAATGTGACTGATACCATCAACGAGTGTGACTGTCCCCATCACCGAGTGTGACTGACACCATCACTGAGTGTGACTGACATCATCACCGAGTGTGACTGTCCCCATCACCGGGTGTGACTGATACCATCACCGAGTGTGACTGACCCCGTCACCGAGTGTGACTGACATCATCGCCGAGTGTGACTGTCCCCATCACCGAGTGTGACTGACATCATCACCGAGTGTGACTGTCCCCATCACTGAGTGTTACTGACACCATCACTGAGTGTTACTGACACCATCAGCGAGTGTGACTGTCCCCATCACCGAGTGTGACTGTCCCCATCACCGAGTGTGACTGTCCCCATCACCGAGTATGACTGTCCCCATCCCCGAGTGTGACTGTCCCCATCCGCGAGTGTGACTGTCCCCATCACCGAGTGTGACTGACACCATCACCGAGTGTGACTGTCCCCATCACCGAGTGTGACTGTCCTCATCACCGAGTGTGACTGTCCCCATCACCGAGTGTGACTGACACCATCACCGAGTGTGACTGACATCATCACCGAGTGTGACTGACACCATCACCGAGTATGACTGTCCCCATCACCGAGTGTGACTGACACCATCACCGAGTGTGACTGTCCCCATCACTAAGTGTGACAGACACCATCACCGAGTGTTACTGACATCATCACTGAGTGTGACTGACACCATCACCGAGTGTGACTGTCCCCATCACTAAGTGTGACAGACACCATCACCGAGTGTGACTGACATCATCACCGAGTGTGATTGTCCCCATCCCCGAGTGTGATTGTCCCCATCCCCGACTGTGACTGTCCCCATCGCCTAGTCTGTCTGTCCCCATCGCCTAGTGTGACTGTCCCCATCACCGAGTGTGACTGTCCCCATCAGCGAGTGTGAATTTCCCCATCACCGAGTGTGACTGTCCCTATCACCGAGTATCACTGTCCCCATCCCCGAGTGTGTCTGTCCCCATCGCCTAGTGTGTCTGTCCCCATCGCCTAGTGTGACTGTCCCCATCACCGAGTGTGAGTGTCCCCATCACCAAGTGTGATTGACACCATCACCGAGTGTGACTGCCCCATCAACGAGTGTGACTGACACCATCACCGAGTGCGACTGACACCATCACCGAGTGCGACTGTCCCCAGCACCGAGTGTGACTGACACCATCACCGAGTGTGTCTGACACCATCACGAGTGTGACTGACATCATCACTGAGAGTGACTGACATCAACACCGAGTATGACTGTCCCCATCCCCGAGTGTGACTGTCCCCATCACCGAGTGTGACAGACACCATCCCCGAGTGTGACTGTCCCCATCACCGAGTGTGACTGACACTATCACCGAGTGTGACTGTCCCCATCACCGCGTGTGACTGACATCATCACCGAGTGTGACTGTCCCCATCCCCGAGTGTGACTGTCCCCATCCCCGAGAGTGACGGACACCATCACCGAGTGTGACTGTCCCCATCACCGCGTGTGACTGACATCATCACCGAGTGTGACTGTCCCCATCCCCGAGTGTGACTGTCCCTATCCCCGAGTGTGACTGACACCATCACAGAGTGTGACTGTCCCCATCCCCGAGAGTGACACACACCATCACCGAGTGTGACTGTCCCCATCCCCGAGTGTGACTGTCCCCATCCCTGAGTGTGACTGTCCCCATCCCCGAGTGTGACTGACACCATCACCGAGTGTGACTGTCCCCATCACCGAGTGTGACTGTCCCCATTCCCGAGTGTGACTGTCCCCATCACCGAGTGTGACTGTCCCCATCCCCGAGTGTGACTGTCCCCATCACCGAGTGTCACTGTACCCATCCCCGAGAGTGACTGACACCATCACCGAGTGTGACTGTCCCCATCACCGAGTGTGACTGTCCCCATCCCCGAGTGTGACAGTCCCCATCACCGAGTGTGACTGTCCCCATCCCCGAGTGTGACTGTCCCCATCACAGAGTGTGACTGTCCCCATCCCCGAGTGTGACTGACACCATCACCGAGTGTGACTGTCCCCACCCCCGAGTGTGACTGTCCCCATCACCGAGTGTGACTGTCCCCAACCCCGAGTGTGACTGTCCCCATCACCGAGTGTGACTGACACTACCACTGAGTGTGACTGACACTATCACCGAGTGTGACTGTCCCCATCACCGAGTGTGACTGACACCATCACCGAGTGTGACTGACATCATCACCGAGTGTGACTGTCCCCATCACCGAGTGTGACTGATACCATCACCGAGTCTGACTGTCCCCATCACCGAGTGTGACTGACACTATCACCGAGTGTGACTGTCCCCATCACCGAGTGTGACTGTCCCCATCACCGAGTGTGACTGACATCATCACCGAGTGTGACTGTCCCCATCACCAAGTGTGACTGATACCATCACCGAGTCTGACTGTCCCCATCACCGAGTGTGACTGACATCATCACCGAGTGTGACTGTCCCCATCACCGAGTGTGACTGACACCATCACCGAGTGCGACTGTCCCCATCACCGAGTGTGACTGACACCATCACCGAATGTGACTGACATCATCCCCGAGTGTGACTGTCCCCATCACCGAGTGTGACTGTCCCCATCCCCGAGTGTGACTGTCCCCATCCCCGAGTGTGACTGTCCCCATCACCGAGTGTGACAGACACCATCCCCGAGTGTGACTGTCCCCATCACCGAGTGTGACTGACACTATCACCGAGTGTGACTGACATCATCACCGAGTGTGACTGACACCATCACTGAGTGTGACGGTCCCCATCACCGCGTGTGACTGACATCATCACCGAGTGCGACTGTCCCCATCCCCGAGAGTGACGGACACCATCACCGAGTGTGACTGTCCCCATCCCCGAGTGTGACTGTCCCCATCCCCGAGTGTGACTGTCCCCATCCCCGAGTGTGACTGACACCATCACCGAGTGTCACTGTACCCATCCCCGAGAGTGACTGACACGATCACCGAGTGTGACTGTCCCCATCCCCGAGTGTGATTGTCCCCATCACAGAGTGTGACTGTCCCCATCCCCGAGTGTGACTGACACCATCACCGAGTGTGACTGTCCCCATCCCCGAGTGTGACTGTCCCCATCACCGAGTGTGACTGACACTATCACCGAGTGTGACTGTCCCCATCCCCGAGTGTGACTGTCCCCATCACCGAGTGTGACTGACACTACCACTGAGTGTGACTGACACTATCACCGAGTGTGACTGTCCCCATCACCGAGTGTGACTGACACCATTACCGAGTGTGACTGACATCATCACCGAGTGTGACTGTCCCCATCACCGAGTGTGACTGATACCATCACCGAGTCTGACTGTCCCCATCACCGAGTGTGACTAACACTATCACCGAGTGTGACTGTCCCCATCACCGAGTGTGACTGACACCATCACCGAGTGTGACTGACATCATCACCGAGTGTGACTGTCCCCATCACCGAGTGTGACTGATACCATCACCGAGTCTGACTGTCCCCATCACCGAGTGTGACTGTCCCCATCACCGAGTGCGACTGACATCATCACCGAGTGTGACTGTCCCCAGCACCGAGTGTGACTGACACCATCACCGAGTGTGACTGACATCATCACCGAGTGTGACTGTCCCCATCCCCGAGTGTGTCTGTCCCCATCCCCGAGTGTGACTGACACCATCACCGAGTGTGACTGTCCCCATCCCCGAGTGTGACTGTCCCCATCCCCGAGTGTGACTGTCCCCATCACAGAGTGTGACTGTCCCCATCCCCGAGTGTGACTGACATCATCACCGAGTGTGCCTGTCACCATCACCGAGTGTGCCTGTTCCCATCACTGAGTGTGTCTGACACCATCACCGAGTGTAACTGTCCCCATCACTGAGTGTGACAGACACCGTCACATATTGTCACTGTCCCCATCACCGAGTGTGACTGTCCCCATCCCCGAGTGTGACTGTCCCCATCACCGAATGTGACTGATACCATCACCGAGTGTGACTGTCCCCATCACCGAGTGTGACTGACACTATCACCGAGTGTGACTGACATAATCACCGAGTGTGACTGACACCATCACTGAGTGTGACTGTCCCCATCACCGCGTGTGACTGACATCATCACCGAGTGTGACTGTCCCCATCCCCGAGTGTGACTGTCCCCATCCCCGAGAGTGACGGACACCATCACCGAGTGTGACTGTCCCCATCCCCGAGTGTGACTGTCCCCATCACCGAGTGTGACTGACACTATCACCGAGTGTGACTGACATAATCACCGAGTGTGACTGACATCATCACTGAGTGTGACTGTCCCCATCACCGCGTGTGACTGACATCATCACCGAGTGTGACTGTCCCCATCCCCGAGTGTGACTGTCCCCATCCCCGAGAGTGACGGACACCATCACCGAGTGTGACTGTCCCCATCCCCGAGTGTGACTGTCCCCATCCCTGAGTGTGACTGTCCCCATCCCCGAGTGTGACTGACACCATCACCGAGTGTGACTGTCCCCATCACCGAGTGTGACTGTCCCCATCCCCGAGTGTGACTGTCCCCATCACCGAGTGTGACTGTCCACATCCCCGAGTGTGACTGTCCCCATCACCGAGTGTCACTGTACCCATCCCCGAGAGTGACTGACACCATCACCGAGTGTGACTGTCCCCATCACCGAGTGTGACTGTCCCCATCCCCGAGTGTGACTGTCCCCATCACCGAGTGTGACTGTCCCCATCCCCGAGTGTGACTGTCCCCATCACAGAATGTGACTGTCCCCATCCCCGAGTGTGACTGACACCATCACCGAGTGTGACTGTCCCCATCCCCGAGTGTGACTGTCCCCATCACCGAGTGTGACTGACACTATCACCGAGTGTGACTGTCCCCATCCCCGAGTGTGACTGTCCCCATCACCGAGTGTGACTGACACTACCACTGAGTGTGACTGACACTATCACCGAGTGTGACTGTCCCCATCACCGAGTGTGACTGACACCATCACCGAGTGTGACTGACATCATCACCGAGTGTGACTGTCCCCATCACCGAGTGTGACTGATACCATCACCGAGTCTGACTGTCCCCATCACCGAGTGTGACTGACACTATCACCAAGTGTGACTGTCCCCATCACCGAGTGTGACTGTCCCCATCACCGAGTGTGACTGACATCATCACCGAGTGTGACTGTCCCCATCACCAAGTGTGACTGATACCATCACCGAGTCTGACTGTCCCCATCACCGAGTGTGACTGACATCATCACCGAGTGTGACTGTCCCCATCACCGAGTGTGACTGACACCATCACCGAGTGCGACTGTCCCCATCACCGAGTGTGACTGACACCATCACCGAATGTGACTGACATCATCCCCGAGTGTGACTGTCCCCATCACCGAGTGTGACTGTCCCCATCCCCGAGTGTGACTGTCCCCATCCCCGAGTGTGACTGTCCCCATCACCGAGTGTGACAGACACCATCCCCGAGTGTGACTGTCCCCATCACCGAGTGTGAGTGACACTATCACCGAGTGTGACTGACATCATCACCGAGTGTGACTGACACCATCACTGAGTGTGACTGTCCCCATCACCGCGTGTGACTGACATCATCACTGAGTGTGACTGTCCCCATCCCCGAGAGTGACGGACACCATCACCGAGTGTGACTGTCCCCATCCCCGAGTGTGACTGTCCCCATCCCCGAGTGTGACTGTCCCCATCCCCGAGTGTGACTGACACCATCACCGAGTGTCACTGTACCCATCCCCGAGAGTGACTGACACCATCACCGAGTGTGACTGTCCCCATCCCCGAGTGTGATTGTCCCCATCACAGAGTGTGACTGTCCCCATCCCCGAGTGTGACTGACACCATCACCGAGTGTGACTGTCCCCATCCCCGAGTGTGACTGTCCCCATCACCGAGTGTGACTGACACTATCACCGAGTGTGACTGTCCCCATCCCCGAGTGTGACTGTCCCCATCACCGAGTGTGACTGACACTACCACTGAGTGTGACTGACACTATCACCGAGTGTGACTGTCCCCATCACCGAGTGTGACTGACACCATCACCGAGTGTGACTGACATCATCACCGAGTGTGACTGTCCCCATCACCGAGTGTGACTGATACCATCACCGAGTCTGACTGTCCCCATCACCGAGTGTGACTGACATCATCACCGAGTGTGACTGTCCCCATCACCGAGTGTGACTAACACTATCACCGAGTGTGACTGTCCCCATCACCGAGTGTGACTGACACCATCACCGAGTGTGACTGACATCATCCCCGAGTGTGACTGTCCCCATCACCGAGTGTGACTGATACCATCACCGAGTCTGACTGTCCCCATCACCGAGTGTGACTGTCCCCATCACCGAGTGCGACTGACACCATCACCAAGTGCGACTGTCCCCATCACCGAGTGGGACTGACATCATCACCGAGTGTGACTGTCCCCATCACCAAGTGTGACTGATACCATCACCGAGTCTGACTGTCCCCATCACCGAGTGTGACTGACATCATCACCGAGTGTGACTGTCCCCATCACCGAGTGTGACTGACACCATCACCGAGTGCGACTGTCCCCATCACCGAGAGTGACTGACACCATCACCGAGTGTGACTGTCCCCATCACCGAGTGTGACTGTCCCCATCCCCGAGTGTGACTGTCCCCATCACCGAGTGTGACTGTCCCCATCCCCGAGTGTGACTGTCCCCATCACAGAGTGTGACTGTCCCCATCCCCGAGTGTGACTGACACCATCACCGAGTGTGACTGTCCCCATCCCCGAGTGTGACTGTCCCCATCACCGAGTGTGACTGACACTATCACCGAGTGTGACTGTCCCCATCACCGAGTGTGACTGACACTACCACTGAGTGTGACTGACACTATCACCGAGTGTGACTGTCCCCATCACCGAGTGTGACTGACACCATCACCGAGTGTGACTGACATCATCCCCGAGTGTGACTGTCCCCATCACCGAGTGTGACTGATACCATCACCGAGTCTGACTGTCCCCATCACCGAGTGTGACTGTCCCCATCACCGAGTGCGACTGACACCATCACCAAGTGCGACTGTCCCCATCACCGAGTGGGACTGTCCCCAGCACCGAGTGTGACTGACACCATCACCGAGTGTGACTGACATCATCACCGAGTGTGACTGTCCCCATCCCCGAGTGTGTCTGTCCCCATCCCCGAGTGTGACTGACACCATCACCGAGTGTGACTGTCCCCATCCCCGAGTGTGACTGTCCCCATCCCCGAGTGTGACTGTCCCCATCACAGAGTGTGACTGTCCCCATCCCCGAGTGTGACTGACATCATCACCGAGTGTGCCTGTCCCCATCACCGAGTGTTACTGACACCATCACCGAGTGTGCCTGTTACCATCACTGAGTGTGTCTGACACCATCACCGAGTGTAACTGTCCCCATCACTGAGTGTGACAGACACCGTCACATATTGTCACTGTCCCCATCACCGAGTGTGACTGTCCCCATCCCCGAGTGTGATTGTCCCCATCACCGAATGTGACTGATACCATCACCGAGTGTGACTGTCCCCATCACCGAGTGTGACTGACACTACCACTGAGTGTGACTGACACTATCACCGAGTGTGACTGTCCCCATCACCGAGTGTGACTGACACCATCACTGAGTGTGACTGACATCATCACCGAGTGTGACTGTCCCCATCACCGAGTGTTACTGACACCATCACCGAGTGTGACTGTCCCCATCACCGAGTGTGACTGACATCATCACCGAGTGTGACTGTCCCCATCACCGAGTGTTACTGACACCATCACCGAGTGTGACTGTCCCCATCACCGAGTGTGACTGTCTCCATCACCGAGTGTGACTGTCCCCATCCCCGAGTGTGACTGTCTCCATCACCGAGTGTGACTGACATCATCACCGAGTGTGACTGTCCCCATCCCCGAGTGTCACTGTCCCCATCACCGAGTGTGACTGTCCCCATCCCCGAGTGTGACTGTCCCCATCCCCGAGTGTGACTGTCCCCTTCCCCGAGTGTGACTGTCCCCATCCCCGAGTGTGACTGTCCCCATCACCGAGTGTGACTGACACCATCACCGAGTGCGACTGTCCCCATCCCCGAGTGTGACAGTCCCCATCACAGTGTGTGACTGTCCCCATCCCAATCCCCAATTGTGACTGACACCATCACCGAGTGTGACTGTCCCCATCCCCGAGTGTGACAGTCCCCATCACAGTGTGTGACTGTCCCCATCCCAATCCCCAATTGTGACTGACACCATCACCGAGTGTGACTGTCCCCATCCCCGAGTGTGACTGTCGCCATCCGCGTGTGTGACTGTCCCCATCACCGAGTTGGACTGACACCTTCACCGAGTGTGACTGTCCCCATCACCGCGTGTGACTGACACCATCTCCGAGTGTGACTGTCCCCATCACCGAGTGTGACTGTCCCCATCCCCGAGTGTCACTGTCCCCATCACCAAGTGTGACTGACACTATCACCGAGTGTGACTGTCCCCATCACCGAGTGTGACTGTCCCCATCACCGAGTATGACTGTCCCCATCCCCGAGTGTGACTGTCCCCATCGCCGAGTGTGACTATCTCCATCACCGAGTGTGACTGACACCATCACCGAGTGTGACTGTCCCCATCACCGAGTGTGACTGACATTATCACCGAGTGTGACTGACATCATCACCGAGTGTGACTGTCCCCATCACCGAGTGTGACTGACATCATCACCGAGTGTGACTGTCCCCATCACCGAGTGTTACTGACACCATCACCAAGTGTGACTGTCCCCATCACCGAGTGTGACTGACATCATCACCGAGTGTGACTGACACCATCACCGAGTGTGACTGTCCCCATCACCGAGTGTGACAGACACCGTCACATAGTGTCACTGTCCCCATCACCGAGTGTGACTGTCCCCATCCCCAAGTGTGACTGACACTATCACCGAGTGTGACTATCCCCATCCCTGAGTGTGACTGTCCCCATCACCGAGTGTGACTGACACTACCACTGAGTGTGACTGACATTATCACTGAGTGTGACTGTCCCCATCGCCGAGTGTGACTGACACCATCACCGGGTGTGACTGACACCATCACCGAGTGTGACTGACATCATCACCGAGTGTGACTGTCCTCATCACCGAATGTGACTGATACCATCAACGAGTGTGACTGTCCCCATCACCGAGTGTGACTGTCCCCATCACCGAGTGTGACAGTCTCCATCACCGAGTGTGACTGACATCATCACCGAGTGTGACTGTCCCCATCACCGAGTATGACTGTCCCCATCCCCGAGTGTGACTGTCCCCATCGCCGAGTGTGACTATCCCCATCACCGAGTGTGACTGACACCATCACCGAGTGTGACTGTCCCCATCACCGAGTGTGACTGACATTATCACCGAGTGTGACTGACATCATCACCGAGTGTGACTGTCCCCATCACCGAGTGTGACTGACATCATCACCGAGTGTGACTGTCCCCATCACCGAGTGTTACTGACACCATCACCGAGTGTGACTGTCCCCATCACCGAGTGTGACTGACATCATCACCGAGTGTGACTGACACCATCACCGAGTGTGACTGTCCCCATCACCGAGTGTGACAGACACCGTCACATAGTGTCACTGTCCCCATCACCGAGTGTGACTGTCCCCATCCCCAAGTGTGACTGACACTATCACCGAGTGTGACTATCCCCATCCCTGAGTGTGACTGTCCCCATCACCGAGTGTGACTGACACTACCACTGAGTGTGACTGACACTATCACTGAGTGTGACTGTCCCCATCGCCGAGTGTGACTGACACCATCACCGAGTGTGACTGACACCATCACCGAGTGTGACTGACATCATCACCGAGTGTGACTGTCCTCATCACCGAATGTGACTGATATCATCAACGAGTGTGACTGTCCCCATCACCGAGTGTGACTGTCCCCATCACCGAGTGTGACAGTCTCCATCACCGAGTGTGACTGACATCATCACCGAGTGTGACTGTCCCCATCACCGAGTGTGACTGTCCCCATCACCGAGTGTTACTGACACCATCACCGAGTGTGACTGTCCCCATCACCGAGTGTTACTGACACCATCACCGAGTGTGACTGACCCCATCACCGAGTGTGACTGTCTCCATCACCGAGTGTGACTGTCTCCATCACAGAGTGTGACTGTCCCCATAACCGAGTGTGACTGTCCCCATCCCCGAGTGTGACTGTCTCCATCACCGAGTCTGACTGACACCTTCACCGAGTGTGACTGTCTCCATCACCGAGTGTGACTGTCTCCATCACCGAGTGTGACTGCCCCCATCACCGAGTGTGACTGACACCATCACCGAGTGTGTCTGTCCCCATCACAGAGTTTGACTGACACCTTCACCGAGTGTGACTGACATCATCCCCGAGTGTGACTGACACCATCCCGGAGTGTGACTGTCCCCATCCCCGAGTGTAACTGTCCCCATCCCCGAGTGTGACTGTCCCCATCACCGAATGTGACTGACACCATCACCGAGTGTGACTGTCCCCATCCCCGAATGTGACTGACATAATCACCGAGTGTGACTGTCCCCATCCCCGAGTGTGACAGTCCCCATCACAGTGTGTGACTGTCCCCATCCCATCACCGAGTGTGACTGTCCCCATCACCGCGTGTGACTGACACCATCTCCGAGTGTGACTGTCCCCATCACCGAGTGTGACTGTCCCCATCCCCGAGTGTCACTGTCCCCATCACCAAGTGTGACTGACACTATCACCGAGTGTGACTCTCCCCATCACCGAGTGTGACTGTCCCCATCACCGAGTATGACTGTCCCCATCACCGAGTGTGACTGTCCCCATCACCAAGTGTAACTGTCCCCATCACCGAGTGGGACTGTCCCCATCACCGAGTGTGACTGACACCATCACCGAGTGTGACTGTCCCCATCACCGAGTGTGACTGACATCATCACCGAGTGTGACTGACACCATCACCGAGTGTGACTCTCCCCATCACTGAGTGTGACTGACATCATCACGGAGTGTGACTGTCCCCATCACCGAGTGTGACTGACACCATCACCGAGTGTGACTGTCCCCATCACCGAGTGTGACTGACACCTTCACCGAGTGTGACTGACATCATCCCCGAGTGTGACAGACACCATCACCGAGTGTGACTGTCCCCATCACTGAGTGTGACTGTCCCCATCCCCGAGTGTGACTGACACCATCACCGAGTGTGACTGTCCCCATCCCCGAGTGTGACTGTCCCCATCACCGAGTGTGACTGACACTATCACCGAGTGTGACTGTCCCCATCCCCGAGTGTGACTGTCCCCATCACCGAGTGTGACTGACACTACCACTGAGTGTGACTGACACTATCACCGAGTGTGACTGTCCCCATCACCGAGTGTGACTGACACCATCACCGAGTGTGACTGACATCATCACCGAGTGTGACTGTCCCCATCACCGAGTGTGACTGACACTATCACCGAGTGTGACTGTCCCCATCACCGAGTGTGACTGTCCCCATCACCGAGTGTGACTGACATCATCACCGGGTGTGAAAGTCCACATCACCAAGTGTGACTGATACCATCACCGGGTCTGACTGTCCCCATCACCGAGTGTGACTGACATCATCACCGAGTGTGACTGTCCCCATCACCGAGTGTGACTGACACCATCACCGAGTGCGACTGTCCCCATCACCGAGTTTGACTGACACCATCACCGAATGTGACTGACATCATCCCCGAGTGTGACTGTCCCCATCACCGAGTTTGACTGTCCCCATCCCCGAGTGTGACTGTCCCCATCCCCGAGTGTGACTGTCCCCATCACCGAGTGTGACAGACACCATCCCCGAGTGTGACTGTCCACATCACCGAGTGTGACTGACACTATCACCGAGTGTGACTGACATCATCACCGAGTGTGACTGACACCATCACTGAGTGTGACTGTCCCCATCACCGCGTGTGACTGACACCTTCACCGAGTGTGACTGACATCATCCCCGAGTGTGACAGACACCATCACCGAGTGTGACTGTCCCCATCACTGAGTGTGACTGATACCATCGCCGGGTGTGACTGACATCATCACTGAGTGTGACTGTCCCCATCACCGAGTGTGACTGTCCCCATCACCGAGTGTGACTGTCCCCATCCCCGAGTGTGACTGTCCCCATCACCGAGTGTGACTGTCCCCATCCCCGAGTGTGACTGTCCCCATCACCGAGTGTCACTGTACCCATCCCCGAGAGTGACTGACACCATCACCGAGTGTGACTGTCCCCATCACCGAGTGTGACTGTCCCCATCCCCGAGTGTGACTGTCCCCATCACCGAGTGTGACTGTCCCCATCCCCGAGTGTGACTGTCCCCATCCCCGAGTGTGACTGACACCATCACCGAGTGTGACTGTCCCCATCCCCGAGTGTGACTGTCCCCATCACCGAGTGTGACTGTCCCCATCCCCGAGTGTGACTGTCCCCATCACCGAGTGTGACTGTCCCCATCCCCGAGTGTGACTGTCCCCATCACAGAGTGTGACTGTCCCCATCCCCGAGTGTGACTGACACCATCACCGAGTGTGACTGTCCCCATCCCCGAGTGTGACTGTCCCCATCACCGAGTGTGACTGTCCCCATCACCAAGTGTGACTGACACTATCACCGAGTGTGACTGTCCCCATCCCCGAGTGTGACTGTCCCCATCACCGAGTGTGACTGACATCATCACCGAGTGTGACTGTCCCCATCACCGAGTGTGACTGTCCCCATCACCGAGTGTGACTGACATCATCACCGAGTGTGACTGTCCCCATCACCGAGTGTGACTGACACTATCACCGAGTGTGACTGTCCCCATCACCGAGTGTGACTGTCCCCATCACCGAGTGTGACTGACATCATCACCGAGTGTGACTGTCCCCATCATCAAGTGTGACTGATACCATCACCGGGTCTGACTGTCCCCATCACCGAGTGTGACTGACATCATCACCGAGTGTGACTGTCCCCATCACCGAGTGTGACTGACACCATCACCGAGTGCGACTGTCCCCATCACCGAGTGTGACTGACACCATCACCGAATGTGACTGACATCATCCCCGAGTGTGACTGTCCCCATCACCGAGTGTGACTGTCCCCATCCCCGAGTGTGACTGTCCCCATCCCCGAGTGTGACTGTCCCCATCACCGAGTGTGACAGACACCATCCCCGAGTGTGACTGTCCCCATCACCGAGTGTGACTGTCACTATCACCGAGTGTGACTGACATCATCACCGAGTGTGACTGACACCATCACTGAGTGTGACTGTCCCCATCACCGCGTGTGACTGACATCATCACCGAGTGTGACTGTCCCCATCCCCGAGAGTGACGGACACCATCACCGAGTGTGACTGTCCCCATCCCCGAGTGTGACTGTCCCCATCCCCGAGTGTGACTGTCCCCATCCCCGAGTGTGACTGACACCATCACCGAGTGTCACTGTACCCATCCCCGAGAGTGACTGACACCATCACCAAGTGTGACTGTCCCCATCCCCGAGTGTGATTGTCCCCATCACAGAGTGTGACTGTCCCCATCACCGAGTGTGACTGACACCATCACCGAGTGTGACTGTCCCCATCCCCGAGTGTGACTGTCCCCATCACCGAGTGTGACTGACACTATCACCGAGTGTGACTGTCCCCATCCCCGAGTGTGACTGTCCCCATCACCGAGTGTGACTGACACTACCACTGAGTGTGACTGACACTATCACCGAGTGTGACTGTCCCCATCACCAAGTGTGACTGACACCATCACCGAGTGTGACTGACATCATCACCGAGTGTGACTGTCCCCATCACCGAGTGTGACTGATACCATCACCGAGTCTGACTGTCCCCATCACCGAGTGTGACTGACATCATCACCGAGTGTGACTGTCCCCATCACCGAGTGTGACTGACACCATCACCGAGTGCGACTGTCCCCATCACCGAGTGTGACTGACACCGTCACCGAGTGTGACTGACATCATCACCGAGTGTGACTGTCCCCATCACCGAGTGTGACTAACACTATCACCGAGTGTGACTGTCCCCATCACCGAGTGTGACTGACACCATCACCGAGTGTGACTGACATCATCACCGAGTGTGACTGTCCCCATCACCGAGTGTGACTGATACCATCACCGAGTCTGACTGTCCCCATCACCGAGTGTGACTGTCCCCATCACCGAGTGCGACTGACACCATCACCAAGTGCGACTGTCCCCATCACCGTGTGGGACTGTCCCCAGCACCGAGTGTGACTGACACCATCACCGAGTGTGACTGACATCATCACCGAGTGTGACTGTCCCCATCCCCGAGTGTGTCTGTCCCCATCCCCGAGTGTGACTGACACCATCACCGAGTGTGACTGTCCCCATCCCCGAGTGTGACTGTCCCCATCCCCGAGTGTGACTGTCCCCATCACTGAGTGTGACTGTCCCCATCCCCGAGTGTGACTGACACCATCACCGAGTGTGACTGTCCCCATCACCGAGTGTGACTGACACTATCACCGAGTGTGACTGTCCCCATCCCCGAGTGTGACTGTCCCCATCACCGAGTGTGACTGACACTACCACTGAGTGTGACTGTCCCCATCCCCGAGTGTGACTGTCCCCATCACCGAGTGTGACTGTCCCCATCCCCGAGTGTGACTGTCCCCATCACAGAGTGTGACTGTCCCCATCCCCGAGTGTGACTGACACCATCACCGAGTGTGACTGTCCCCATCCCCGAGTGTGACTGTCCCCATCACCGAGTGTGACTGACACTATCACTGAGTGTGACTGTCCCCATCCCCGAGTGTGACTGTCCCCATCACCGAGTGTGACTGACACTACCACTGAGTGTGACTGACACTATCACCGAGTGTGACTGTCCCCATCACCGAGTGTGACTGACACCATCACCGAGTGTGACTGACATCATCACCGAGTGTGACTGTCCCCATCACCGAGTGTGACTGACACTATCACCGAGTGTGACTGTCCCCATCACCGAGTGTGACTGTCCCCATCACCGAGTGTGACTGACATCATCACCGAGTGTGACTGTCCACATCACCAAGTGTGACTGATACCATCACCGGGTCTGACTGTCCCCATCACCGAGTGTGACTGACATCATCACCGAGTGTGACTGTCCCCATCACCGAGTGTGACTGACACCATCACCGAGTGCGACTGTCCCCATCACCGAGTGTGACTGACACCATCACCGAATGTGACTGACATCATCCCCAAGTGTGACTGTCCCCATCCCCGAGTGTGACTGTCCCCATCACCGAGTGTGACTGTCCCCATCCCCGAGTGTGACTGTCCCCATCACAGAGTGTGACTGTCCCCATCCCCGAGTGTGACTGACACCATCACCGAGTGTGACTGTCCCCATCCCCGAGTGTGACTGTCCCCATCACCGAGTGTGACTGACACTATCACTGAGTGTGACTGTCCCCATCCCCGAGTGTGACTGTCCCCATCACCGAGTGTGACTGACACTACCACTGAGTGTGACTGACACTATCACCGAGTGTGACTGTCCCCATCACCGAGTGTGACTGACACCATCACCGAGTGTGACTGACATCATCACCGAGTGTGACTGTCCCCATCACCGAGTGTGACTGACACTATCACCGAGTGTGACTGTCCCCATCACCGAGTGTGACTGTCCCCATCACCGAGTGTGACTGACATCATCACCGAGTGTGACTGTCCACATCACCAAGTGTGACTGATACCATCACCGGGTCTGACTGTCCCCATCACCGAGTGTGACTGACATCATCACCGAGTGTGACTGTCCCCATCACCGAGTGTGACTGACACCATCACCGAGTGCGACTGTCCCCATCACCGAGTGTGACTGACACCATCACCGAATGTGACTGACATCATCCCCGAGTGTGACTGTCCCCATCACCGAGTGTGACTGTCCCCATCCCCGAGTGTGACTGTCCCCATCCCCGAGTGTGACTGTCCCCATCACCGAGTGTGACAGACACCATCCCCGAGTGTGACTGTCCCCATCACCGAGTGTGACTGACACTATCACCGAGTGTGACTGACATCATCACCGAGTGTGACTGACACCATCACTGAGTGTGACTGTCCCCATCACCGCGTGTGACTGACACCTTCACCGAGTGTGACTGACATCATCCCCGAGTGTGACAGACACCATCACCGAGTGTGACTGTCCCCATCACTGAGTGTGACAGATACCATCGCCGGGTGTGACTATCCCCATCGCCGAGTGTGACTGACATCATCACTGAGTGTGACTGTCCCCATCACCGAGTGTGACTGTCCCCATCCCCGAGTGTGACTGTCCCCATCACCGAATGTGACTGTCCCCATCCCCGAGTGTGACTGTCCCCATCACCGAGTGTCACTGTACCCATCCCCGAGAGTGACTGACACCATCACCGAGTGTGACTGTCCCCATCACCGAGTGTGACTGTCCCCATCCCCGAGTGTGACTGTCCCCATCACCGAGTGTGACTGTCCCCATCCCCGAGTGTGACTGTCCCCATCCCCGAGTGTGACTGTCCCCATCACAGAGTGTGACTGTCCCCATCCCCGAGTGAGACTGACACCATCACCGAGTGTGACTGTCCCCATCCCCGAGTGTGACTGTCCCCATCACCGAGTGTGACTGTCCCCATCCCCGAGTGTGACTGTCCCCATCACCGAGTGTGACTGTCCCCATCCCCGAGTGTGACTGTCCCCATCACAGAGTGTGACTGTCCCCATCCCCGAGTGTGACTGACACCATCACCGAATGTGACTGTCCCCATCCCCAAGTGTGACTGTCCCCATCACCGAGTGTGACTGACACTATCACCGAGTGTGACTGTCCCCATCCCCGAGTGTGACTGTCCCCATCACCGAGTGTGACTGACACTACCACAGAGTGTGACTGACACTATCACCGAGTGTGACTGTCCCCATCACCGAGTGTGACTGACACCATCACCGAGTGTGACTGACATCATCACCGAGTGTGACTGTCCCCATCACCGAGTGTGACTGACACTATCACCGAGTGTGACTGTCCCCATCACCGAGTGTGACTGTCCCCATCACCGAGTGTGACTGACATCATCACCGAGTGTGACTGTCCCCATCATCAAGTGTGACTGATACCATCACCGGGTCTGACTGTCCCCATCACCGAGTGTGACTGACATCATCACCGAGTGTGACTGTCCCCATCACCGAGTGTGACTGACACCATCACCGAGTGCGACTGTCCCCATCACCGAGTGTGACTGACACCATCACCGAATGTGACTGACATCATCCCCGAGTGTGACTGTCCCCATCACCGAGTGTGACTGTCCCCATCCCCGAGTGTGACTGTCCCCATCCCCGAGTGTGACTGTCCCCATCACCGAGTGTGACAGACACCATCCCCGAGTGTGACTGTCCCCATCACCGAGTGTGACTGACACTATCACCGAGTGTGACTGACATCATCACCGAGTGTGACTGACACCATCACTGAGTGTGACTGTCCCCATCACCGCGTGTGACTGACATCATCACCGAGTGTGACTGTCCCCATCCCCGAGAGTGACGGACACCATCACCGAGTGTGACTGTCCCCATCCCCGAGTGTGACTGTCCCCATCCCCGAGTGTGACTGTCCCCATCCCCGAGTGTGACTGACACCATCACCGAGTGTCACTGTACCCATCCCCGAGAGTGACTGACACCTTCACCGAGTGTGACTGTCCCCATCCCCGAGTGTGATTGTCCCCATCACAGAGTGTGACTGTCCCCATCCCCGAGTGTGACTGACACCATCACCGGGTGTGACTGTCCCCATCCCCGAGTGTGACTGTCCCCATCACCGAGTGTGACTGACACTATCACCGAGTGTGACTGTCCCCATCCCCGAGTGTGACTGTCCCCATCACCGAGTGTGACTGACACTACCACTGAGTGTGACTGACACTATCACCGAGTGTGACTGTCCCCATCCCCGAGTGTGACTGTCCCCATCACCGAGTGTGACTGACACTATCACCGAGTGTGACTGTCCCCATCCCCGAGTGTGACTGTCCCCATCACCGAGTGTGACTGACACTACCACTGAGTGTGACTGACACTATCACCGAGTGTGACTGTCCCCATCACCGAGTGTGACTGACACCATCACCGAGTGTGACTGACATCATCACCGAGTGTGACTGTCCCCATCACCGAGTGTGACTGATACCATCACCGAGTCTGACTGTCCCCATCACCGAGTGTGACTGACATCATCACCGAGTGTGACTGTCCCCATCACCGAGTGTGACTGACACCATCACCGAGTGCGACTGTCCCCATCACCGAGTGTGACTTACACCGTCACCGAGTGTGACTGACATCATCACCGAGTGTGACTGTCCCCATCACCGAGTGTGACTAACACTATCACCGAGTGTGACTGTCCCCATCACCGAGTGTGACTGACACCATCACCGAGTGTGACTGACATCATCACCGAGTGTGACTGTCCCCATCACCGAGTGTGACTGATACCATCACCGAGTCTGACTGTCCCCATCACCGAGTGTGACTGTCCCCATCACCGAGTGCGACTGACACCATCACCAAGTGCGACTGTCCCCATCACCGAGTGGGACTGTCCCCAGCACCGAGTGTGACTGACACCATCACCGAGTGTGACTGACATCATCACCGAGTGTGACTGTCCCCATCCCCGAGTGTGTCTGTCCCCATCCCCGAGTGTGACTGACACCATCACCGAGTGTGACTGTCCCCATCCCCGAGTGTGACTGTCCCCATCCCCGAGTGTGACTGTCCCCATCACTGAGTGTGACTGTCCCCATCCCCGAGTGTGACTGACACCATCACCGAGTGTGACTGTCCCCATCACCGAGTGTGACTGACACTATCACCGAGTGTGACTGTCCCCATCCCCGAGTGTGACTGTCCCCATCACCGAGTGTGACTGACACTACCACTGAGTGTGACTGACACTATCACCGAGTGTGACTGTCCCCATCACCGAGTATGACTGACACCATCACCGAGTGTGACTGACCCCATCCCTGAGTGTGACTGTCCCCATCACCGAGTGTGACTGATACCATCACCGAGTGTGACTGTCCCCATCACCGAGTGTGACTGACATCATCACCGAGTCTGCCTGTCCCCATCACCGAGTGTTACTGACACCATCACCGAGTGTGCCTGTTCCCATCACTGAGTGTGACTGACACCATTACCGAGTGTAACTGTCCCCATCACTGAGTGTGACAGACACCGCCACATATTGTCACTGTCCCCATCACCGAGTGTGACTCTCCCCATCCCCGAGTGTGACTGTCCCCATCACCGAATGTGACTGATACCATCACCGAGTGTGACTGTCCCCATCACCGAGTGTGACTGACACTACCACTGAGTGTGACTGACACTATCACCGAGTGTGACTGTCCCCATCACCGAGTGTTACTGACACCATCACCGAGTGTGACTGACATCATCACCGAGTGTGACTGTCCCCATCACCGAGTGTTACTGACACCATCACCGAGTGTGACTGTCCCCATCACCGAGTGTGACTGACATCATCACCGAGTGTGACTGTCCCCATCACCGAGTGTTACTGACACCATCACCGAGTGTGACTGTCCCCATCCCCGAGTGTGACTGTCTCCATCACCGAGTGTGACTGACATCATCACCGAGTGTGACTGTCCCCATCCCCGAGTGTCACTGTCCCCATCACCGAGTGTGACTGTCCCCATTCCCGAGTGTGACTGTCCCCATCCCGAGTGTGACTGTCCCCTTCCCCGAGTGTGACTGTCCCCATCCCCGAGTGTGACTGTCCCCATCACCGAGTGTGACTGACACCATCACCGAGTGCGACTGTCCCCATCCCCGAGTGTGACAGTCCCCATCACAGTGTGTGACTGTCCCCATCCCAATCCCCAATTGTGACTGACACCATCACCGAGTGTGACTGTCCCCATCCCAGAGTGTGACAGTCCACATCACAGTGTGTGACTGTCCCCAACCCAATCCCCAATTGTGACTGACACCATCACCGAGTGTGACTGTCCCCATCACCAAGTGTGACTGACACCATCACCGAGTGTGACTGACATCATCACCGAGTGTGACTGTCCCCATCACCGAGTGTGACTGATACCATCACCGAGTCTGACTGTCCCCATCACCGAGTGTGACTGACATCATCACCGAGTGTGACTGTCCCCATCACCGAGTGTGACTGACACCATCACCGAGTGCGACTGACCCCATCACCGAGTGTGACTGACACCGTCACCGAGTGTGACTGACATCATCACCGAGTGTGACTGTCCCCATCACCGAGTGTGACTAACACTATCACCGAGTGTGACTGTCCCCATCACCGAGTGTGACTGACACCATCACCGAGTGTGACTGACATCATCACCGAGTGTGACTGTCCCCATCACCGAGTGTGACTGATACCATCACCGAGTCTGACTGTCCCCATCACCGTGTGTGACTGTCCCCATCACCGAGTGCGACTGACACCATCACCAAGTGCGACTGTCCCCATCACCGAGTGGGACTGTCCCCAGCACCGAGTGTGACTGACACCATCATCGAGTGTGACTGACATCATCACCGAGTGTGACTGTCCCCATCCCAGAGTGTGTCTGTCCCCATCCCCGAGTGTGACTGACACCATCACCGAGTGTGACTGTCCCCATCCCCGAGTGTGACTGTCCCCATCCCCGAGTGTGACTGTCCCCATCACTGAGTGTGACTGTCCCCAAACCCGAGTGTGACTGACACCATCACCGAGTGTGACTGTCCCCATCACCGAGTGTGACTGACACTATCACCGAGTGTGACTGTCCCCATCCCCGAGTGTGACTGTCCCCATCACCGAGTGTGACTGACACTACCACTGAGTGTGACTGACACTATCACCGAGTGTGACTGTCCCCATCACCGAGTGTGACTGACACCATCACCGAGTGTGACTGACATCATCACCGAGTGTGACTGTCCCCATCACCGAGTGTGACTGATACCATCACCGAGTGTGACTGTCCCCATCACCGAGTGTGACTGACATCATCACCGAGTCTGCCTGTCCCCATCGCCGAGTGTTACTGACACCATCACCGAGTGTGCCTGTTCCCATCACTGAGTGTGACTGACACCATCACCGAGTGTAACTGTCCCCATCACTGAGTGTGACAGACACCGTCACATATTGTCACTGTCCCCATCACCGAGTGTGACTCTCCCCATCCCCGAGTGTGACTGTCCCCATCACCGAATGTGACGGATACCATCAACGAGTGTGACTGTCCCCATCACCGAGTGTGACTGACACTACCACTGAGTGTGACTGACACTATCACCGAGTGTGACTGTCCCCATCACCGAGTGTGACTGACACCATCACTGAGTGTGACTGACATCATCACCGAGTGTGACTGTCCCCATCACCGAGTGTTACTGACACCATCACCGAGTGTGACTGTCCCCATCACCGAGTGTGACTGACATCATCACCGAGTGTGACTGTCCCCATCACCGAGTGTTACTGACACCATCACCGAGTGTGACTGTCCCCATCCCCGAGTGTGACTGTCTCCATCACCGACTGTGACTGACATCATCACCGAGTGTGACTGTCCCCATCCCCGAGTGTCACTGTCCCCATCACCGAGTGTGACTGTCCCCATCCCCGAGTGTGACTGTCCCCATCCCCGAGTGTGACTGTCCCCATCACCGAATGTGACTGATACCATCACCGAGTGTGACTGTCCCCATCACCGAGTGTGACTGACATCATCACCGAGTGTGACTGTCCCCATCACCGAGTGTGACTGACATCATCACCGAGTCTGCCTGTCCCCATCACCGAGTGTTACTGACACCATCACCGAGTGTGCCTGTTCCCATCACTGAGTGTGACTGACACCATCACCGAGTGTAACTGTCCCCATCACTGAGTGTGACAGACACCGTCACATATTGTCACTGTCCCCATCACCGAGTGTGACTCTCCCCATCCCCGAGTGTGACTGTCCCCATCACCGAATGTGACGGATACCATCAACGAGTGTGACTGTCCCCATCACCGAGTGTGACTGACACTACCACTGAGTGTGACTGACACTATCACCGAGTGTGACTGTCCCCATCACCGAGTGTGACTGACACCATCACCGAGTGTGACTGACATCATCACCGAGTGTGACTGTCCCCATCACCGAGTGTTACTGACACCATCACCGAGTGTGACTGTCCCCATCACCGAGTGTGACTGACATCATCACCGAGTGTGACTGTCCCCATCACCGAGTGTTACTGACACCATCACCGAGTGTGACTGTCCCCATCCCCGAGTGTGACTGTCTCCATCACCGAGTGTGACTGACATCATCACCGAGTGTGACTGTCCCCATCCCCGAGTGTCACTGTCCCCATCACCGAGTGTGACTGTCCCCATCCCCGAGTGTGACTGTCCCCATCCCCGAGTGTGACTGTCCCCATCACCGAATGTGACTGATACCATCACCGAGTGTGACTGTCCCCATCACCGAGTGTGACTGACACTACCACTGAGTGTGACTGACACTATCACCGAGTGTGACTGTCCCCATCACCGAGTGTGACTGACACCATCACTGAGTGTGACTGACATCATCACCGAGTGTGACTGTCCCCATCACCGAGTGTTACTGACACCATCACCGAGTGTGACTGTCCCCATCACCGAGTGTGACTGACATCATCACCGAGTGTGACTGTCCCCATCACCGAGTGTTACTGACACCATCACCGAGTGTGACTGTCCCCATCCCCGAGTGTGACTGTCTCCATCACCGAGTGTGACTGACATCATCACCGAGTGTGACTGTCCCCATCCCCGAGTGTCACTGTCCCCATCACCGAGTGTGACTGTCCCCATCCCCGAGTGTGACTGTCCCCATCCCGAGTGTGACTGTCCCCTTCCCCGAGTGTGACTGTCCCCATCCCCGAGTGTGACTGTCCCCATCACCGAGTGTGACTGACACCATCACCGAGTGCGACTGTCCCCATCCCCGAGTGTGACAGTCCCCATCACAGTGTGTGACTGTCCCCATCCCAATCCCCAATTGTGACTGACACCATCACCGAGTGTGACTGTCCCCATCCCAGAGTGTGACAGTCCACATCACAGTGTGTGACTGTCCCCATCCCAATCCCCAATTGTGACTGACACCATCACCGAGTGTGACTGTCCCCATCACCAAGTGTGACTGACACCATCAGCGAGTGTGACTGACATCATCACCGAGTGTGACTGTCCCCATCACCGAGTGTGACTGATACCATCACCGAGTCTGACTGTCCCCATCACCGAGTGTGACTGACATCATCACCGAGTGTGACTGTCCCCATCACCGAGTGTGACTGACACCATCACCGAGTGCGACTGTCCCCATCACCGAGTGTGACTGACACCGTCACCGAGTGTGACTGACATCATCACCGAGTGTGACTGTCCCCATCACCGAGTGTGACTAACACTATCACCGAGTGTGACTGTCCCCATCACCGAGTGTGACTGACACCATCACCGAGTGTGACTGACATCATCACCGAGTGTGACTGTCCCCATCACCGAGTGTGACTGATACCATCACCGAGTCTGACTGTCCCCATCACCGAGTGTGACTGTCCCCATCACCGAGTGCGACTGACACCATCACCAAGTGCGACTGTCCCCATCACCGAGTGGGACTGTCCCCAGCACCGAGTGTGACTGACACCATCATCGAGTGTGACTGACATCATCACCGAGTGTGACTGTCCCCATCCCCGAGTGTGTCTGTCCCCATCCCCGAGTGTGACTGACACCATCACCGAGTGTGACTGTCCCCATCCCCGAGTGTGACTGTCCCCATCCCCGAGTGTGACTGTCCCCATCACTGAGTGTGACTGTCCCCAAACCCGAGTGTGACTGACACCATCACCGAGTGTGACTGTCCCCATCACCGAGTGTGACTGACACTATCACCGAGTGTGACTGTCCCCATCCCCGAGTGTGACTGTCCCCATCACCGAGTGTGACTGACACTACCACTGAGTGTGACTGACACTATCACCGAGTGTGACTGTCCCCATCACCGAGTGTGACTGACACCATCACCGAGTGTGACTGACATCATCACCGAGTGTGACTGTCCCCATCACCGAGTGTGACTGATACCATCACCGAGTGTGACTGTCCCCATCACCGAGTGTGACTGACATCATCACCGAGTCTGCCTGTCCCCATCACCGAGTGTTACTGACACCATCACCGAGTGTGCCTGTTCCCATCACTGAGTGTGACTGACACCATCACCGAGTGTAACTGTCCCCATCACTGAGTGTGACAGACACCGTCACATATTGTCACTGTCCCCATCACCGAGTGTGACTCTCCCCATCCCCGAGTGTGACTGTCCCCATCACCGAATGTGACTGATACCATCAACGAGTGTGACTGTCCCCATCACCGAGTGTGACTGACACTACCACTGAGTGTGACTGACACTATCACCGAGTGTGACTGTCCCCATCACCGAGTGTGACTGACACCATCACTGAGTGTGACTGACATCATCACCGAGTGTGACTGTCCCCATCACCGAGTGTTACTGACACCATCACCGAGTGTGACTGTCCCCATCACCGAGTGTGACTGACATCATCACCGAGTGTGACTGTCCCCATCACCGAGTGTGACTGTCCCCATCCCCGAGTGTGACTGTCCCCATCCCCGAGTGTGACTGTCCCCTTCCCCGAGTGTGACTGTCCCCATCCCCGAGTGTGACTGACACCATCACTGAGTGTTACTGACACCATCACCGAGTGTGACTGTCCCCATCCCCGAGTGTGACTGTCTCCATCACCGAGTGTGACTGACATCATCACCGAGTGTGACTGTCCCCATCCCCGAGTGTCACTGTCCCCATCACCGAGTGTGACTGTCCCCATCCCCGAGTGTGACTGTCCCCATCCCCGAGTGTGACTGTCCCCTTCCCCGAGTGTGACTGTCCCCATCCCCGAGTGTGACTGTCCCCATCACCGAGTGTGACTGACACCATCACCGAGTGCGACTGTCCCCATCCCCGAGTGTGACAGTCCCCATTACAGTGTGTGACTGTCCCCATCCCAATCCCCAATTGTGACTGACACCATCACCGAGTGTGACTGTCCCCATCCCCGAGTGTGACAGTCCACATCACAGTGTGTGACTGTCCCCATCCCAATCCCCAATTGTGACTGACACCATCACCGAGTGTGACTGTCCCCATCCCCGAGTGTGACTGTCGCCATCCGCGTGTGTGACTGTCCCCATCACCGAGTTGGACTGACACCTTCACCGAGTGTGACTGTCCCCATCACCGCGTGTGACTGACACCATCTCCGAGTGTGACTGTCCCCATCACCGAGTGTGACTGTCCCCATCCCCGAGTGTCACTGTCCCCATCACCAAGTGTGACTGACACGATCACCGAGTGTGACTGTCCCCATCACCGAGTGTGACTGTCCCCATCACCGAGTATGACTGTCCCCATCCCCGAGTGTGACTGTCCCCATCGCCGAGTGTGACTATCCCCATCACCGAGTGTGACTGACACCATCACCGAGTGTGACTGTCCCCATCACCGAGTGTGACTGACATTATCACCGAGTGTGACTGACATCATCACCGAGTGTGACTGTCCCCATCACCGAGTGTGACTGACATCATCACCGAGTGTGACTGTCCCCATCACCGAGTGTTACTGACACCATCACCGAGTGTGACTGTCCCCATCACCGAGTGTGACTGACATCATCACCGAGTGTGACTGACACCATCACCGAGTGTGACTGTCCCCATCACCGAGTGTGACAGACACCGTCACATAGTGTCACTGTCCCCATCACCGAGTGTGACTGTCCCCATCCCCGAGTGTGACTGACACTATCACCGAGTGTGACTATCCCCATCCCCGAGTGTGACTGTCCCCATCACCGAGTGTGACTGACACTACCACTGAGTGTGACTGACACTATCACTGAGTGTGACTGTCCCCATCGCCGAGTGTGACTGACACCATCACCGAGTGTGACTGACACCATCACCGAGTGTGACTGACATCATCACCGAGTGTGACTGTCCTCATCACCGAATGTGACTGATACCATCAACGAGTGTGACTGTCCCCATCACCGAGTGTGACTGTCCCCATCACCGAGTGTGACAGTCTCCATCACCGAGTGTGACTGACATCATCACCGAGTGTGACTGTCCCCATCACCGAGTGTGACTGTCCCCATCACCAAGTGTTACTGACACCATCACCGAGTGTGACTGTCCCCATCACCGAGTGTGACTGTCCCCATCACCGAGTGTGACTGTCTCCATCACCGAGTGTGACTGTCCCCATCACCGAGTGTGACTGTCTCCATCACCGAGTGTGACTGTCTCCATCACCGAGTGTGACTGTCTCCATCACCGAGTCTGACTGACACCTTCACCGAGTGTGACTGTCTCCATCACCGAGTGTGACTGCCCCCATCACCGAGTGTGACTGACACCATCACCGAGTGTGACTGTCCCCATCACAGAGTTTGACTGACACCTTCACCGAGTGTGACTGACATCATCCCCGAGTGTGACTGACATCATCCCCGAGTGTGACTGACACCATCCCGGAGTGTGACTGTCCACATCCCCGAGTGTGACTGTCCCCATCCCCGAGTGTGACTGTCCCCATCACCGAGTGTGACTGACACCATCACCGAGTGTGACTGTCCCCATCCCCGAATGTGACTGACATAATCACCGAGTGTGACTGTCCCCATCCCCGAGTGTGACAGTCCCCATCACAGTGTGTGACTGTCCCCATCCCATCACCGAGTGTGACTGTCCCCATCACCGAGTATGACTGTCCCCATCACCGAGTGTGACTGTCCCCATCACCAAGTGTAACTGTCCCCATCACCGAGTGTGACTGTCCCCATCACCGAGTGTGACTGACACCATCACCGAGTGTGACTGTCCCCATCACCGAGTGTGACTGACATCATCACCGAGTGTGACTGACACCATCACCGAGTGTGACTGTCCCCATCACTGAGTGTGACTGACATCATCACGGAGTGTGACTGTCCCCATCACCGAGTGTGACTGACACCATCACCGAGTGTGACTGTCCCCATCACCGAGTGTGACTGACACCTTCACCGAGTGTGACTGACATCATCCCCGAGTGTGACAGACACCATCACCGAGTGTGACTGTCCCCATCACTGAGTGTGACTGATACCATCGCCGGGTGTGACTATCCCCATCGCCGAGTGTGACTGACATCATCACTGAGTGTGACTGTCCCGATCACCGAGTGTGACTGACACCATCACTGAGTGTGACTGACACCATCACCGAGTGTGACAGACACCATCACCGAGTGTGACTGTCCCCATCCCTGAGTGTGACTGTCCCCATCACCGAGTGTGACTCTCACCTTCACCGAGTGTGACTGACACCCTCACCGAGTGTGACTGTCCCCATCACCGAGTGTGACTGACACCTTCACCGAGTGTGACTGTCCCCATCACCGAGTGTGACTGTCCCCATCACCGAGTGTGACTGACACCTTCACTGAGTGTGACTGTCCCCATCACCGAGTGTGACTGACACCTTCACCGAGTGTGACTGTCCCCATCACCGAGTGTGACTGACACCTTCACCGAGTGCGACTGTCCCCATCACCGAGTGTGACTGTCCCCATCACCGAGTGTGACTGACATCATCACTGAGTGTGACTGTCCCCATCACCAAGTGTGACTGACACCATCACCGAGTGTGACTGTCCCCATCACTGAGTGTGACAGACACCATCACCGAGTGTGACTGACACCATCACCGAGTGTGACTGACACAATCACCGAGTGTGACTGTCCCCATCACCGAGTGTGACAGACACCATCACCGAGTGTCACAGTCCCCATCCCCGAGTGTGACTGACACCATCCCCGAGTGTGACTGTCCCCATCCCCCAGTGTGACTGACCCCATCACCGAGTGTGACTGACACCTTCACCGAATGAGACTGACACAATCACCGAGTGTGACTGTCCCCATCACCGAGTGTGACTGACACCTTCACTGAGTGTGACTGTCCCCATCACTGAGTGTGACTGACACCATCACCGAATGTGAATGACATCATCACTGAGTGTGACTGTCCCCATCACCGTGTGTGACTGTCCCCATCAGTGAGTGTGACAGACACCATCACCGAGTGTGACTGACATCACCACTGAGTGTGACTGACACAATCACCGAGTGTGACTGTCCCCATCACCGTGTGTGACAGACACCATCACCGAGTGTGACTGACATCACCACTGAGTGTGACTGACACAATCACCGAGTGTGACTGTCCCCATCACCGTGTGTGACAGACACCATCACCGAGTGTGACTGACATCATCACCGAGTGTGACTGTCCCCATCACCGAGTGTTACTGACACCATCACCGAGTGTGACTGTCCCCATCACCGAGTGTGACTGACATCATCACCGAGTGTGACTGACACCATCACCGAGTGTGACTGTCCCCATCACCGAGTGTGACAGACACCGTCACATAGTGTCACTGTCCCCATCACCGAGTGTGACTGTCCCCATCCCCGAGTGTGACTGACACTATCACCGAGTGTGTGACTGTCCCCATCCCAATCCCCAATTGTGACTGACACCATCACCGAGTGTGACTGTCCCCATCCCCGAGTGTGACAGTCCACATCACAGTGTGTGACTGTCCCCATCCCAATCCCCAATTGTGACTGACACCATCACCGAGTGTGTCTGTCCCCATCCCCGAGTGTGACTGTCGCCATCCGCGTGTGTGACTGTCCCCATCACCGAGTTGGACTGACACCTTCACCGAGTGTGACTGTCCCCATCACCGCGTGTGACTGACACCATCTCCGAGTGTGACTGTCCCCATCACCGAGTGTGACTGTCCCCATCCCCGAGTGTCACTGTCCCCATCACCAAGTGTGACTGACACGATCACCGAGTGTGACTGTCCCCATCACCGAGTGTGACTGTCCCCATCACCGAGTATGACTGTCCCCATCCCCGAGTGTGACTGTCCCCATCGCCGAGTGTGACTATCCCCATCACCGAGTGTGACTGACACCATCACCGAGTGTGACTGTCCCCATCACCGAGTGTGACTGACATTATCACCGAGTGTGACTGACATCATCACCGAGTGTGACTGTCCCCATCACCGAGTGTGACTGACATCATCACCGAGTGTGACTGTCCCCATCACCGAGTGTTACTGACACCATCACCGAGTGTGACTGTCCCCATCACCGAGTGTGACTGACATCATCACCGAGTGTGACTGACACCATCACCAAGTGTGACTGTCCCCATCACCGAGTGTGACAGACACCGTCACATAGTGTCACTGTCCCCATCACCGAGTGTGACTGTCCCCATCCCCGAGTGTGACTGACACTATCACCGAGTGTGACTATCCCCATCCCCGAGTGTGACTGTCCCCATCACCGAGTGTGACTGACACTACCACTGAGTGTGACTGACACTATCACTGAGTGTGACTGTCCCCATCGCCGAGTGTGACTGACACCATCACCGAGTGTGACTGACACCATCACCGAGTGTGACTGACATCATCACCGAGTGTGACTGTCCTCATCACCGAATGTGACTGATACCATCAACGAGTGTGACTGTCCCCATCACCGAGTGTGACTGTCCCCATCACCGAGTGTGACAGTCTCCATCACCGAGTGTGACTGACATCATCACCGAGTGTGACTGTCCCCATCACCGAGTGTGACTGTCCCCATCACCGAGTGTTACTGACACCATCACCGAGTGTGACTGTCCCCATCACCGAGTGTGACTGTCCCCATCACCGAGTGTGACTGTCTCCATCACCGAGTGTGACTGTCTCCATCACCGAGTCTGACTGACACCTTCACCGAGTGTGATTGTCTCCATCACCGAGTGTGACTGCCCCCATCACCGAGTGTGACTGACACCATCACCGAGTGTGACTGTCCCCATCACAGAGTTTGACTGACACCTTCACCGAGTGTGACTGACATCATCCCCGAGTGTGACTGACACCATCCCGGAGTGTGACTGTCCCCATCCCCGAGTGTGACTGTCCCCATCCCCGAGTGTGACTGTCCCCATCACCGAGTGTGACTGACACCATCACCGAGTGTGACTGTCCCCATCCCCGAATGTGACTGACATAATCACCGAGTGTGACTGTCCCCATCCCCGAGTGTGACAGTCCCCATCACAGTGTGTGACTGTCCCCATCCCATCACCGAGTGTGACTGTCCCCATCACCGCGTGTGACTGACACCATCTCCGAGTGTGACTGTCCCCATCACCGAGTGTGACTGTCCCCATCCCCGAGTGTCACTGTCCCCATCACCAAGTGTGACTGACACTATCACCGAGTGTGACTCTCCCCATCACCGAGTGTGACTGTCCCCATCACCGAGTATGACTGTCCCCATCACCGAGTGTGACTGTCCCCATCACCAAGTGTAACTGTCCCCATCACCGAGTGTGACTGTCCCCATCACCGAGTGTGACTGACACCATCACCGAGTGTGACTGTCCCCATCACCGAGTGTGACTGACATCATCACCGAGTGTGACTGACACCATCACCGAGTGTGACTGTCCCCATCACTGAGTGTGACTGACATCATCACGGAGTGTGACTGTCCCCATCACCGAGTGTGACTGACACCATCACCGAGTGTGACTGTCCCCATCACCGAGTGTGACTGACACCTTCACCGAGTGTGACTGACATCATCCCCGAGTGTGACAGACACCATCACCGAGTGTGACTGTCCCCATCACTGAGTGTGACTGATACCATCGCCGGGTGTGACTATCCCCATCGCCGAGTGTGACTGACATCATCACTGAGTGTGACTGTCCCGATCACCGAGTGTGACTGACACCATCACTGAGTGTGACTGACACCATCACCGAGTGTGACAGACACCATCACCGAGTGTGACTGTCCCCATCCCTGAGTGTGACTGTCCCCATCACCGAGTGTGACTCTCACCTTCACCGAGTGTGACTGAAACCATCACCGAGTGTGACTGTCCCCATCACCGAGTGTGACTGACACCTTCACCGAGTGTGACTGTCCCCATCACCGAGTGTGACTGTCCCCATCACCGAGTGTGACTGACACCTTCACTGAGTGTGACTGTCCCCATCACCGAGTGTGACTGACACCTTCACCGAGTGTGACTGTCCCCATCACCGAGTGTGACTGACACCTTCACCGAGTGCGACTGTCCCCATCACCGAGTGTGACTGTCCCCATCACCGAGTGTGACTGTCCCCATCACCGAGTGTGACTGACATCATCACTGAGTGTGACTGTCCCCATCACCGAGTGTGACTGACACCATCACCGAGTGTGACTGTCCCCATCACTGAGTGTGACAGACACCATCACCGAGTGTGACTGACACCATCACCGAGTGTGACTGACACAATCACCGAGTGTGACTGTCCCCATCACCGAGTGTGACAGACACCATCACCGAGTGTCACAGTCCCCATCCCCGAGTGTGACTGACACCATCCCCGAGTGTGACTGTCCCCATCCCCCAGTGTGACTGACCCCATCACCGAGTGTGACTGACACCTTCACCGAATGAGACTGACACAATCACCGAGTGTGACTGTCCCCATCACCGAGTGTGACTGACACCTTCACTGAGTGTGACTGTCCCCATCACTGAGTGTGACTGACACCATCACCGAGTGTGACTGACATCATCACTGAGTGTGACTGTCCCCATCACCGTGTGTGACTGTCCCCATCAGTGAGTGTGACAGACACCATCACCGAGTGTGACTGACATCACCACTGAGTGTGACTGACACAATCACCGAGTGTGACTGTCCCCATCACCGTGTGTGACAGACACCATCACCGAGTGTGACTGACATCACCACTGAGTGTGACTGACACAATCACCGAGTGTGACTGTCCCCATCACCGTGTGTGACAGACACCATCACCGAGTGTGACTGACATCACCACTGAGTGTGACTGACACCATCACCGAGTGTGACTGTCCCCATCCCCGAGTGTGACTGTCCCCATCACCGAGTGTGACTGACACCTTCACCGAATGTGAATGACACAATCACCGAGTGTGACTGTCCCCATCACCGAGTGTGACAGACACCTTCACCGAATGTGACTGACACAATCACCGAGTGTGACTGTCCCCATCACCGAGTGTGACTGACACCTTCACCGAGTGTGACTGACATCACCACTGAGTGTGACTGTCCCCATCCCCGAGTGTGACTGTCCCCATCACCGAGTGTGACTGACACCTTCACCGAATGTGACTGACACAATCACCGAGTGTGACTGTCCCCATCACCGAGTGTGACTGACACCTTCACTGAGTGTGACTGTCCCCATCACTGAGTGTGACTGACACCTTCACTGAGTGTCACTGTCCCCATCCCCGAGTGAGACTATCCCCATCACCGAGTGTGACTGACATCATCACTGAGTGTGACTGTCCCCATCACCGAGTGTGACTGACACCATCACCGAGTGTGACTGTCCCCATCACTGAGTGTGACAGACACGATCACCGAGTGTGACTGACACCATCACCGAGTGTGACTGTCCCCATCACCGAGTGTGAGTGTCCCCATCACCGAGTGTGACAGACACCATCACCGAGTGTGACTGTCCCCATCCCTGAGTGTGACTGTCCCCATCACCGAGTGTGACTGACACCTTCACCGAGTGTGACTGTCCCCATCACCGAGTGTGACTGTCCCCATCACCGAGTGTGACTGACACCTTCACTGAGTGTGACTGTCCCCATCACCGAGTGTGACTGACACCTTCACCGAGTGTGACTGTCCCCATCACCGAGTGTGACTGAAACCTTCACCGAGTGCGACTGTCCCCATCACCGAGTGTGACTGTCCCCATCACCGAGTGTGACTGTCCCCATCACCGAGTGTGACTGACATCATCACTCAGTGTGACTGTCCCCATCACCGAGTGTGACTGACACCATCACCGAGTGTGACTGTCCCCATCACTGAGTGTGACAGACACCATCACCGAGTGTGACTGACACCATCACCGAGTGTGACTGACACCATCACCGAGTGTGACTGACACAATCACCGAGTGTGACTGTCCCCATCACCGAGTGTGACAGACACCATCACCGAGTGTCACTGTCCCCATCCCCGAGTGTGACTGACACCATCCCCGAGTGTGACTGTCCCCATCCCCCAGTGTGACTGACCCCATCACCGAGTGTGACTGACACCTGCACCGAATGAGACTGACACAATCACCGAGTGTGACTGTCCCCATCACCGAGTGTGACTGACACCTTCACTGAGTGTGACTGTCCCCATTACTGAGTGTGACTGACACCATCACCGAGTGTGACTGACATCATCACTGAGTGTGACTGTCCCCATCACCGTGTGTGACTGTCCCCATCAGTGAGTGTGACAGACACCATCACCGAGTGTGACTGACATCACCACTGAGTGTGACTGACACAATCACCGAGTGTGACTGTCCCCATCACCGTGTGTGACAGACACCATCACCGAGTGTGACTGACATCACCACTGAGTGTGACTGACACAATCACCGAGTGTGACTGTCCCCATCACCGTGTGTGACAGACACCATCACCGAGTGTGACTGACATCACCACTGAGTGTGACTGACACCATCACCGAGTGTGACTGTCCCCATCCCCGAGTGTGACTTTCCCCATCACCGAGTGTGACTGACACCTTCACCGAATGTGAATGACACAATCACCGAGTGTGACTGTCCCCATCACCGAGTGTGACAGACACCTTCACCGAATGTGACTGACACAATCACCGAGTGTGACTGTCCCCATCACCGAGTGTGACTGACACCTTTACCGAGTGTGACTGACATCACCACTGAGTGTGACTGTCCCCATCCCCGAGTGTGACTGTCCCCATCACCGAGTGTGACTGACACCTTCACCGAATGTGACTGACACAATCACCGAGTGTGACTGTCCCCATCACCGAGTGTGACTGACACCTTCACTGAGTGTGACTGTCCCCATCACTGAGTGTGACTGACACCTTCACTGAGTGTCACTGTCCCCATCCCCGAGTGAGACTATCCCCATCACCGAGTGTGACTGACATCATCACTGAGTGTGACTGTCCCCATCACCGAGTGTGACTGACACCATCACCGAGTGTGACTGTCCCCATCCCCGAGTGTGACTGTCCCCATCGCCGAGTGTGACTGACACCATCACCGAGTGTGACTGTCCCCATCACCGAGTGTGACTGACATCATCACTGAGTGTGACTGTCCCCATCACTGAGTGTGACTGATACCATCTCCGAGTGTGACTGTCCCCATCACTGAGTGTGACAGACACCATCACCGAGTGTGACTGACACCATCACCGAGTGTGACTGTCCCCATCACCGAGTGTGACTGTCCCCATCACCGAGTGTGACAGACACCATCACCGAGTGTGACTGTCCCCATCCCTGAGTGTGACTGTCCCCATCACCGAGTGTGACTGACACCTTCACCGAGTGTGACTGTCCCCATCACCGAGTGTGACTGTCCCCATCACCGAGTGTGACTGACACCTTCACTGAGTGTGACTGTCCCCATCACCGAGTGTGACTGACACCTTCACCGAGTGTGACTGTCCCCATCACCGAGTGTGACTGACACCTTCACCGAGTGCGACTGTCCCCATCACCGAGTGTGACTGTCCCTATCACCGAGTGTGACTGTCCCCATCACCGAGTGTGACTGACATCATCACTGAGTGTGACTGTCCCCATCACCGAGTGTGACTGACACCATCACCGAGTGTGACTGTCCCCATCACTGAGTGTGACAGACACCATCACCGAGTGTGACTGACACCATCACCGAGTGTGACTGACACAATCACCGAGTGTGACTGTCCCCATCACCAAGTGTGACAGACACCATCACCGAGTGTCACTGTCCCCATCCCCGAGTGTGACTGACACCATCCCCGAGTGTGACTGTCCCCATCCCCCAGTGTGACTGACCCCATCACCGAGTGTGACTGACACCTTCACCGAATGAGACTGACACAATCACCGAGTGTGACTGTCCCCATCACCGTGTGACTGACACCTTCACTGAGTGTGACTGTCCCCATTACTGAGTGTGACTGACACCATCACCGAGTGTGACTGACATCATCACTGAGTGTGACTGTCCCCATCACCGTGTGTGACTGTCCCCATCAGTGAGTGTGACAGACACCATCACCGATTGTGACTGACATCACCACTGAGTGTGACTGACACAATCACCGAGTGTGACTGTCCCCATCACCGTGTGTGACAGACACCATCACCGAGTGTGACTGACATCACCACTGAGTGTGACTGACACAATCACCGAGTGTGACTGTCCCCATCACCGTGTGTGACAGACACCATCACCGAGTGTGACTGACATCACCACTGAGTGTGACTGACACCATCACCGAGTGTGACTGTCCCCATCCCCGAGTGTGACTGTCCCCATCACCGAGTGTGACTGACACCTTCACCGAATGTGAATGACACAATCACCGAGTGTGACTGACATTATCACCGAGTGTGACTGACATCATCACCGAGTGTGACTGTCCCCATCACCGAGTGTGACTGACATCATCACCGAGTGTGACTGTCCCCATCACCGAGTGTTACTGACACCATCACCGAGTGTGACTGTCCCCATCACCGAGTGTGACTGACATCATCACCGAGTGTGACTGACACCATCACCGAGTATGACTGTCCCCATCACCGAGTGTGACAGACACCGTCACATAGTGTCTCTGTCCCCATCCCCGAGTGTGACTGTCCCCATCCCCGAGTGTGACTGTCCCCATCACCGAGTGTGACTGACACTACCACTGAGTGTGACTGACACTATCACTGAGTGTGACTGTCCCCATCGCCGAGTGTGACTGACACCATCACCGAGTGTGACTGACATCATCGCCGAGTGTGACTGTCCTCATCACCGAATGTGACTGATACCATCAACGAGTGTGACTGTCCCCATCACCGAGTGTGACTGACACCATCACCGAGTGTGACTGACATCATCACCGAGTGTGACTGTCCCCATCACCGAGTGTGACTGATACCATCACCGAGTGTGACTGTCCCCATCACCGAGTGTTACTGACACCATCACCGAGTGTGACTGTCCCCATCACCGAGTGTGACAGTCTCCATCACCGAGTTTGACTGACATCATCACCGAGTGTGACTGTCCCCATCACCGAGTGTTACTGACACCATCACCGAGTGTGACTGTCCCCATCACCGAGTGTGACAGTCTCCATCACCGAGTGTGACTGTCCCCATCACCGAGTGTGACTGTCCCCATCCCCGAGTGTGACTATCCCCATCACCGAGTGTGACTGATACCATCGCCGAGTGTGACTATCCCCATCACCGAGTGTGACTGACATCATCACTGAGTGTGACTGTCCACATCACCGAGTGTGACAGACACCATCAACGAGTGTGACTGACACCATCACCGAGTGTGATTGACACAATCACCGAGTGTGACTTTCCCCATCACCGAGTGTGACTGTCCCCATCCCCGAGTGTGACTGTCCCCATCCCCGAGTGTGACTGTCCCCATCACCGAGTGTGACTGTCCCCATCCCCGAGTGTCACTGTCCCCATCACCAAGTGTGACTGACACTATCACCGAGTGTGACTGTCCCCATCACCGAGTGTGACTGTCCCCATCACCGAGTGTGACTGTCCCCATCACCGAGTATGACTGTCCCCATCCCCGAGTGTGACTGTCCCCATCGCCGAGTGTGACTATCCCCATCACCGAGTGTGACTGACACCATCACCGAGTGTGACTGTCCCCATCACCGAGTGTGACTGACATTATCACCGAGTGTGACTGACATCATCACCGAGTGTGACTGTCCCCATCACCGAGTGTGACTGACATCATCACCGAGTGTGACTGTCCCCATCACCGAGTGTGACTGACATCATCACCGAGTGTGACTGACACCATCACCGAGTATGACTGTCCCCATCACCGAGTGTGACAGACACCGTCACATAGTGTCACTGTCCCCATCACCGAGTGTGATTGTCCCCATCCCCGAGTGTGACTGTCCCCATCACCTAGTGTGACTGACACTACCACTGAGTGTGACTGACACTATGACTGAGTGTGACTGTCCCCATCGCCGAGTGTGACTGACACCATCGCCGAGTGTGACTGACATCATCACCGAGTGTGACTGTCCTCATCACCGAATGTGACTGATACCATCAACGAGTGTGACTGTCCCCATCACCGAGTGTGACTGACACCATCACCGAGTGTGACTGACATCATCACCGAGTGTGACTGTCCCCATCACCGAGTGTGTCTGACACCATCACCGAGTGTGACTGTCCCCGTCACCGGGTGTGACTGACATCATCGCCGAGTGTGACTTTCCCCATCACCGAGTGTGACTGATACCATCACCGAGTGTGACTGTCCCCATCACCGAGTGTTACTGACACCATCACCGAGTGTGACTGTCCCCATCACCGAGTGTGACAGTCTCCATCACTGAGTGTGACTGACATCATCACCGAGTGTGACTGTCCCCATCACCGAGTGTTACTGACACCATCACCGAGTGTGACTGTCCCCATCACCGAGTGTGACAGTCTCCATCACCGAGTGTGACTGACATCATCACCGAGTGTGACTGTCCCCATCACCGAGTGTGACTGTCCCCATCACCGAGTGTTACTGACACCATCACCGAGTGTGACTGTCCCCATCACCGAGTGTGACTGACATCATCACCGAGTGTGACTGTCTCCATCACCGAGTCTGACTGACACCTTCACCGAGTGTGACTGTCTCCATCACCGAGTGTGACTGCCCCCATCACCGAGTGTGACTGACACCATCACCGAGTGTGACTGACATCATCCCCGAGTGTGACTGACACCATCCCGGAGTGTCACTGTCCCCATCCCCGAGTGTGACTGTCCCCATCCCCGAGTGTGACTGTCCCCATCACCGAGTGTGACTGACACCATCACCGAGTGTGACTGTCCCCATCCCCGAATGTGACTGACATAATCACCGAGTGTGACTGTCCCCATCCCCGAGTGTGACAGTCCCCATCACAGTGTGTGACTGTCCCCATCCCATCACCGAGTGTGACTGACAACATCACCGAGTGTGACTGTCCCCATCACCGAGTGTGACTGTCCCCATCCCCGAGTGTGTCTGACACTATCACTGAGAGTGACTGACACCATCAGCGAGTGTGACTGTCCCCATCCCCGAGTGTGACTGTCCCCATCCGCGAGTGTGACTGTCCCCATCACTGAGTTGGACTGACACCGTCACCGAGTGTGACTGTCCCCATCACCGCGTGTGACTGACACCATCACCGAGTGTGACTGTCCCCATCACCGAGTGTGACTGTCCCCATCCCCGAGTGTCACTGTCCCCATCACCAAGTGTGACTGACACTATCACCGAGTGTGACTGTCCCCATCACCGAGTGTGACTGTCCCCATCACCGAGTATGACTGTCCCCATCCCCGAGTGTGACTGTCCCCATCACTGAGTGTGACTGTCCCCATCACCGAGTGTGACTGACACCATCACCAAGTGTGACTGTCCCCATCACCGAGTGTGACTGACATCATCACCGAGTGTGACTGACACCATCACCGAGTGTGACTGTCCCCATCACTAAGTGTGACTGACATCATCACGGAGTGTGACTGTCCCCATCACCGAGTGTGACTGTCCCCATCACCGAGTGTGACTGGCCCCATCACCGAGTGTGACTGACACCTTCACCGAGTGTGACTGACATCATCCCCGAGTGTGACAGACACCATCACCGAGTGTGACTGACACCTTCACCGAGTGTGACTGACACCTTCACCGAATGTGACTGGCCCCATCACTGAGTGTGACTGATACCATCGCCGAGTGTGACTATCCCCATCACCGAGTGTGACTGACATCATCACTGATAGTGACTGTCCCCATCCCCGAGTGTGACTGACACCATCACCGAGTGTGACTGACACCTTCACCGAGTGTGACTGTCCCCATCACCGAGTGTGACTGTCCCCATCACCGAGTGTGACTGACACCTTCACTGAGTGTGACTGACACCATCCCCGAGTGTGACTGTCCCCATCACCGAGTGTGACTGACACCTTCACTGAGTGTGACTGACACCATCCCCGAGTGTGACTGTCCCCATCACCGAGTGTGACTGACACCTTCACTGAGTGTGACTGTCCCCATCACCGAGTGTGACTGACACCTTCACCGAGTGCGACTGTCCCCATCACCGAGTGTGACTGTCCCCATCACCGAGTGTGACTGACACGTTCACTGAGTGCGACTGTACCCATCACCGGGTGTGACTGTCCCCATCACCGAGTGTGACTGACATCATCACTGAGTGTGACTGTCCCCATCACCGAGTGTGACTGACACCATCACCGAGTGTGACTGTCCCCATCACTGAGTGTGACAGACACCATCACCGAGTGTGACTGTCCCCATCACCGAGTGTGACTGACACCTTCACTGAGTGTGACTGAAACCATCCCCGAGTGTGACTGTCCCCATCACCGAGTGTGACTGACACCTTCACCGAGTGCGACTGTCCCCATCACCGAGTGTGACTGTCCCCATCACCGAGTGTGACTGACACCTTCACCAAGTGCGTCTGTCCCCATCACCGAGTGTGACTGTCCCCATCACCGAGTGTGACTGACATCATCACTGAGTGTAACTGTCCCCATCACCGAGTGTGACTGACACCATCACCGAGTGTGACTGTCCCCATCACTGAGTGTGACAGACACCATCACCAAGTGTGACTGTCCCGATCACCGAGTGTGACTGACACCTTCACTGAGTGTGACTGACACCATCCCCGAGTGTGACTGTCCCCATCACCGACTGTGACTGACACCTTCACTGAGTGTGACTGACACCATCCCCGAGTGTGACTGTCCCCATCACCGAGTGTGACTGACATCATCACTGAGTGTGACTGTCCCCATCACCGAGTGTGACTGTCCCCATCACCGAGTGTGACTGACACCATCGCCGAGTGTGACTGTCTCCATCACCGAGTCTGACTGGCACCTTCACCGAGTGTGACTGTCTCCATCACCGAGTGTGACTGCCCCCATCACCGAGTGTGATTGACACCATCACCGAGTGTGACTGTCCCCATCACAGAGTTTGACTGACACCTTCACCGAGTGTGACTGACATCATCCCCGAGTGTGACTGACACCATCCCGGAGTGTCACTGTCCCCATCCCCGAGTGTGACTGTCCCCATCCCTGAGTGTGACTGTCCCCATCACCGAGTGTGACTGACACCATCACCGAGTGTGACTGTCCTCATCCCCGAATGTGACTGACATAATCACCGAGTGTGACTGTCCCCATCCCCGAGTGTGACAGTCCCCATCACAGTGTGTGACTGTCCCCATCCCATCACCGAGTGTGACTGACAACATCACCGAGTGTGACTGTCCCCATCACCGAGTGTGACTGTCCCCATCCCCGAGTGTGACTGACACTATCACTGAGAGTGACTGACACCATCAGCGAGTGTGACTCTCCCCATCCCCGAGTGTGACTATCCCCATCACTGAGTGTGACTGTCCCCATCCGCGAGTGTGACTGTCCCCATCACTGAGTTGGACTGACACCTTCACCGAGTGTGACTGTCCCCATCACCGCGTGTGACTGACACCATCTCCGAGTGTGACTGTCCCCATCACCGAGTGTGACTGTCCCCATCCCCGAGTGTCACTGTCCCCATCACCAAGTGTGACTGACACTATCACCGAGTGTGACTGTCCCCATCACCGAGTGTGACTGTCCCCATCACCGAGTATGACTGTCCCCATCCCCGAGTGTGACTGTCCCCATCACCGAGTATGACTGTCCCCATCCCCGAGTGTGACTGTCCCCATCACCGAGTGTGACTGTCCCCATCACCGAGTGTGACTGACACCATCACCGAGTGTGACTGTCCCCATCACCGAGTGTGACTGACATCATCACCGAGTGTGACTGAAACCATCACCGAGTGTGACTGTCCCCATCACTGAGTGTGACTGACATCATCACGGAGTGTGACTGTCCCCATCACCGAGTGTGTCTGTCCCCATCACCGAGTGTGACTGACACCTTCACCGAGTGTGACTGACATCATCCCCGAGTGTGACAGACACCATCACCGAGTGTGACTGACACCTTCACCGAGTGTGACTGACACCTTCACCGAGTGTGACTGTCCCCATCACTGAGTGTGACTGATACCATCGCCGAGTGTGACTATCCCCATCACCGAGTGTGACTGACATCATCACTGAGTGTGACTGTCCCCATCCCCGAGTGTGACTGACACCATCACCGAGTGTGACTGACACCTTCACCGAGTGTGACTGTCCCCATCACCGAGTGTGACTGTCCCCATCACCGAGTGTGACTGACACCTTCACTGAGTGTGACTTACACCATCCCCGAGTGTGACTGTCCCCATCACCGAGTGTGACTGACACCTTCACTGAGTGTGACTGACACCATCCCCGAGTGTGACTGTCCCCATCACCGAGTGTGAATGACACCTTCACTGAGTGTGACTGTCCCCATCACCGGGTGTGACTGACACCTTCACCAAGTGCGACTGTCCCCATCACCGAGTGTGACTGACACCTTCACCAAGTGCGACTGTCCCCATCACCGAGTGTGACTGTCCCCATCACCGAGTGTGACTGACACTTTCACTGAGTGCGACTGTCCCCATCACCGAGTGTGACTGTCCCCATCACCGAGTGTGACTGACATCATCACTGAGTATGACTGTCCCCATCACCGAGTGTGACTGTCCCCATCACCGAGTGTGACTGACACCTTCACTGAGTGTGACTGACACCATCCCCGAGTGTGTCTGTCCCCATCACCGAGTGTGACTGACACCTTCACCGAGTGCGACTGTCCCCATCACCGAGTGTGACTGTCCCCATCACCGAGTGTGACTGACACCTTCACCGAGTGTGACTGTCCCCATCACCGAGTGTGATTATCCCCATCACCGAGTGTGACTGACATCATCACTGAGTGTGACTGTCCCCATCACCGAGTGTGACTGACACCATCACCGAGTGTGACTGTCCCCATCACTGAGTGTGACAGACACCATCACCGAGTGTGACTGTCCCCATCACCGAGTGTGACTGACACCTTCACTGAGTGTGACTGACACCTTCACCGAGTGTGACTGTCCCCATCACCGAGTGTGACTGACACCTTCACTGAGTGTGACTGACACCATCCCCGAGTGTGACTGTCCCCATCACCGAGTGTGACTGACACCTTCACTGAGTGCGACTGTCCCCATCACCGAGTGTGACTGTCCCCATCCCCGAGTGTGACTGTCCCCATCACCGAGTGTGACTGACACCTTCACCGAGTGTGACTGTCCCCATCCCCGAGTGTGACTGTCCCCATCACCGAGTGTGACTGACACCTTCACCGAGTGCGACTGTCCCCATCACCGAGTGTGACTGTCCCTATCACCGAGTGTGACTGACATCATCACTGAGTGTGACTGTCCCCATCACCGAGTGTGACTGACACCATCACCGAGTGTGACTGTCCCCATCACTGAGTGTGACAGACACCATCACCGAGTGTGACTGACACCATCACCGAGTGTGACTGACACAATCACCGAGTGTGACTGTCCCCATCACCGAGTGTGACAGACACCATCACCGAGTGTCACTGTCCCCATCCCCGAGTGTGACTGACACCATCACCGAGTGTGACTGTCCCCATCACCGAGTGTGACTGTCCCCATCACCGAGTGTGACTGACACCTTCACCGAATGTGACTGACACAATCACCGAGTGTGACTGTCCCCATCACCGAGTGTGACTGACACCTTCACTGAGTGTGACTGTCCCCATCACTGAGTGTGACTGACACCTTCACCGAGTGTGACTGTCCCCATCACCGAGTGTGACTGTCCCTATCACCGAGTGTGACTGATACCATCGCCGAGTGTGACTGTCCCCATCAGTGAGTGTGACAGACACCATCACCGAGTGTGACTGACATCACCACTGAGCGTGACTGACACAATCACCGAGTGTGACTGTCCCCATCACCGTGTGTGACTGACACCATCACCGAGTGTGACTGACACCTTCACCGAATGTGACTGACACAATCACCGAGTGTGACTGTCCCCATCACCGAGTGTGACAGACACCTTCACCGAGTGTGACTGACACAATCACCGAGTGTGACTGACATCACCACTGAGTGTGACTGTCCCCATCACCGTGGGTGACTGTTCCCATCCCCGAGTGTGACTGTCCCCATCACCGAGTGTGACTGACTCCTTCACCGAATGTGACTGACACAATCACCGAGTGTGACTGTCCCCATCACCGAGTGTGACTGACACCTTCACTGAGTGTGACTGTCCCCATCACTGAGTGTGACTGACACCATCACCGAGTGTCACTGTCCCCATCCCCGAGTGTGACTGTCCCCATCACCGAGTGTCACTGATACCATCTCCGAGTGTGACTGTCCCCATCACTGAGTGTGACAGACACCATCACCGAGTGTGACTGACACCATCACCGAGTGTGACTCTCCCCATCACCGAGTGTGACTGTCCCCATCACCGAGTGTGACAGACACCATCACCGAGTGTGACTGACACAATCACAGAGTGTGACTGTCCCCATCACCGAGTGTGACTGTCCCCATCCCTGAGTGTGACTGTCCCCATCACCGAGTGTGACTGACACCATCACCGAGTGTGACTGACACCATCACCGAGTGTGACTGTCCCCATCACCGAGTGTGACAGACACCATCACCGAGTGTGACTGTCCCCATCCCTGAGTGTGACTGTTCCCATCACCGAGTGTGACTGACACCTTCACTGAGTGTGACTGTCCCCATCACCGAGTGTGACTGATACCATCGCCGAGTGTGACTATCCCCATCACCGAGTGTGACTGACATCATCACTGTGTGTGACTGTCCCCATCACCGAGTGTGACTGTCCCCATCAGCGAGTGTGACTGACATCATCACTGAGTGTGACAGACACCATCACCGAGTGTGACAGACACCATCACCGAGTGTGACAGACACCATCACCGAGTGTGACTGTCCCCATCCCTGAGTGTGACTGACAACTTCACCGAGTGTGACTGACATCATCCCCGAGTGTGACTGTCCCCATCACCGAGTGTGACTGACACATTCACCGAGTGTGACTGTCCCCATCACTGAGTGTGACTGATACAATCACCGAGTGTGACTGTCCCCATCCCCGAGTGTGACTGTCCCCATCACTGAGTGTGACTGTCCCCATCCCCGAGTGTGACTGTCCCCATCACCGAGTGTGACTGACACCTTCACTGAGTGTGACTGTCCCCATCACTGAGTGTGACTGACACCTTCACCGAGTGTCACTCTCCCCATCCCCGAGTGTGACTGTCCCCATCACCGAGTGTGACTGATGCCATCGCTGAGTGTGACTGTCCCCATCACCGAGTGTGACTGACACCTTCACTGAGTGTGACTGTCCCCATCACCGAGTGTGACTGACACCTTCACCGAGTGTGACTGTCCCCATCACCGAGTGTGACTGACACCTTCACCGAGTGTGACTTACACCATCCCCGAGTGTGACTGACACCATCCCCGAGTGTGACTGTCCCCATCCCCGAGTGTGACTGTCCCCATCACCGAGTGTGACTGACACCTTCACCGAGTGTGACTGTCCCCATCACCGAGTGTGACTGTCCCCATCACCGAGTGTGACTGACATAATCACCGAGTGTGACTGTCCCCATCACCGAGTGTGACTGTCCCCATCACCGAGTGTGACTGACACCTTCACCGAGTGTGACTGTCCCCATCCCCGAGTGTGACTGTCCCCATCACCGAGTGTGACTGACACCTTCACTGAGTGTGACTGTCCCCATCACCGAGTGTGACTGTCCCCATCACCGAGTGTGACAGACACCATCACCGAGTGTCACTGTCCCCATCCCCGAGTGTGACTGACACCATCACCGAGTGTGACTGTCCCCATCACCGAGTGTGACTGTCCCCATCACGAGTGTGACTGACACCTTCACCGAATGTGACTGACACAATCACCGAGTGTGACTGTCCCCATCACCGAGTGTGACTGACACCTTCACTGAGTGTGACTGTCCCCATCACTGAGTGTGACTGACACCTTCACCGAGTGTGACTGTCCCCATCACCGAGTGTGACTGTCCCCATCACCGAGTGTGACTGATACCATCGCCGAGTGTGACTATCCCCATCACCGAGTGTGACTGACATCATCACTGAGTGTGACTGTCCCCATCAGTGAGTGTGACAGACACCATCACCGAGTGTGACTGACATCACCACTGAGCGTGACTGACACAATCAACGAGTGTGACTGTCCCCATCACCGTGTGTGACAGACACCATCACCGAGTGTGACTGACATCACCACTGAGTGTGACTGACACCATCACCGAGTGTGACTGTCCCCATCCCCGAGTGTGACTGTCCCCATCACCGAGTGTGACTGACACCTTCACCGAATGTGACTGACACAATCACCGAGTGTGACTGTCTCCATCACCGAGTGTGACAGACACCTTCACCGAGTGTGACTGACACAATCACCGAGTGTGACTGACATCACCACTGAGTGTGACTGTCTCCATCACCATGGGTGACTGTTCCCATCCCCGAGTGTGACTGTCCCCATCACCGAGTGTGACTGACACCTTCACCGAATGTGACTGACACAATCACCGAGTGTGACTGTCCCCATCACCGAGTGTGACTGACACCTTCACTGAGTGTGACTGTCCCCATCACTGAGTGTGACTGACACCATCACCGAGTGTCACTGTCCCCATCCCCGAGTGTGACTGTCCCCATCACCGAGTGTCACTGATACCATCTCCGAGTGTGACTGTCCCCATCACTGAGTGTGACAGACACCATCACCGAGTGTGACTGACACCATCACCGAGTGTGACTCTCCCCATCACCGAGTGTCACTGTCCCCATCACCGAGTGTGACAGACACCATCACCGAGTGTGACTGACACCATCACCGAGTGTGACTGTCCCCATCACCGAGTGTGACTGTCCCCATCCCTGAGTGTGACTGTCCCCATCACCGAGTGTGACTGACACCATCACCGAGTGAGACTGTCCCCATCCCTGAGTGTGACTGTCCCCATCACTGAGTGTGACTGTCCCCATCACCGAGTATGACTGTCCCCATCCCTGAGTGTGACTGTCCCCATCACCGAGTGTGACTGACACCATCACCGAGTGTGACTGACACCATCAACGAGTGTGACTGTCCCCATCACCGAGTGTGACAGACACCATCACCGAGTGTGACTGTCCCCATCCCTGAGTGTGACTGTCCCCATCACCGAGTGTGACTGACACCTTCACTGAGTGTGACTGTCCCCATCACCGAGTGTGACTGATACCATCGCCGAGTGTGACTATCCCCATCACCGAGTGTGACTGACATCATCACTGTGTGTGACTGTCCCCATCACAGAGTGTGACTGTCCCAAGCACCGAGTGTGACTGATACCATCGCCGAGTGTGACTATCCCCATCACCGAGTGTGACTGACATCATCACTGAGTGTGACAGACACCATCACCGAGTGTGACAGACACCATCACCGAGTGTGACAGACACCATCACCGAGTGTGACTGTCCCCATCCCTGAGTGTGACTGAAAACTTCACCGAGTGTGACTGACATCATCCCCGAGTGTGACTGTCCCCATCACCGAGTGTGACTGACACATTCACCGAGTGTGACTGTCCCCATCACTGAGTGTGACTGATACCATCACCGAGTGTGACTGTCCCCATCCCCGAGTGTGACTGTCCCCATCACCGAGTGTGACTGTCTCCATCCCCGAGTGTGACTGTCCCCATCACCGAGTGTGACTGACACCTTCACTGAGTGTGACTGTCCCCATCACTGAGTGTGACTGACACCTTCACCGAGTGTCACTCTCCCCATCCCCGAGTGTGACTGTCCCCATCACCGAGTGTGACTGATACCATCGCCGAGTGTGACTGTCCCCATCACCGAGTGTGACTGACACCTTCACTGAGTGTGACTGTCCCCATCACCGAGTGTGACTGACACCTTCACCGAGTGTGACTGTCCCCTTCACCGAGTGTGACTGACACCTTCACCGAGTGTGACTTACACCATCCCCGAGTGTGACTGACACCATCATCGAGTGTGACTGTCCCCATCCCCGAGTGTGACTGACACCTTCACCGAGTGTGACTGTCCCCATCACCGAGTGTGACTGTCCCCATCACCGAGTGTGACTGACACCTTCACCGAGTGTGACTGTCCCCATCACCGAGTGTGACTGACACCTTCACTGAGTGTGACTGTCCCCATCACCGAGTGTGACTGTCCCCATCACCGAGTGTGACTGATACCATCGCCGAGTGTGACTATCCCCATCACCGAGTGTGACTGACATCATCACTGAGTGTGACTGTCCCCATCACCGAGTGTGACTGTCCCCATCACCGAGTGTGACTGTCCCCATCACCGAGTGTGACAGACACCATCACCGAGTGTGACTGACACCATCACCGAGTGTGACAGACACCATCACCGAGTGTCACTGTCCCCATCCCCGAGTGTGACTGACACGATCACCGAGTGTGACTGTCCCCATCCCCGAGTGTCACTGTCCCCATCACCACTGAGTGTGACTGACATCATCACTGAGTGTGACTGTCCCCATCACTGAGTGTGACAGACACCATCACCGAGTGTGACTGACACCTTCACCGAGTGTGACTGACACCTTCACCGAGTGTCACTGTCCCCATCCCCGAGTGTCACTGTCCCCATCACCACTGAGTGTGACTGACATCATCACTGAGTGTGACTGTCCCCATCACTGAGTGTGACAGACACCAAATCCGAGTGTGACTGACATCACCACTGAGTGTGACTGACACAATCACCGTGTGTGACTGTCCCCATCACCGAGTGTGACAGACACCATCACCGAGTGTGACTGACATCACCACTGAGTGTGACTGACACCATCACCGAGTGTGACAGACACCATCACTGAGTGTGACAGACACCATCACCGAGTGTGACTGACACCATCACCGTGTGTGACAGACACCATCACCGAGTGTGACTGACATCACCACTGAGTGTGACTGACACCATCACCGAGTGTGACTGTCCCCATCCCCGAGTGTGACTGTCCCCATCACCGAGTGTGACTGACACCTTCACCGAATGTGACTGACACAATCACCGAGTGTGACTGTCTCCATCACCGAGTGTGACAGACACCTTCACCGAGTGTGACTGACACAATCACCGAGTGTGACTGACATCACCACTGAGTGTGACTGTCTCCATCACCATGGGTGACTGTTCCCATCCCCGAGTGTGACTGTCCCCATCACCGAGTGTGACTGACACCTTCACCGAATGTGACTGACACAATCACCGAGTGTGACTGTCCCCATCACCGAGTGTGACTGACACCTTCACTGAGTGTGACTGTCCCCATCACTGAGTGTGACTGACACCATCACCGAGTGTCACTGTCCCCATCCCCGAGTGTGACTGTCCCCATCACCGAGTGTCACTGATACCATCTCCGAGTGTGACTGTCCCCATCACTGAGTGTGACAGACACCATCACCGAGTGTGACTGACACCATCACCGAGTGTGACTCTCCCCATCACCGAGTGTCACTGTCCCCATCACCGAGTGTGACAGACACCATCACCGAGTGTGACTGACACCATCACCGAGTGTGACTGTCCCCATCACCGAGTGTGACTGTCCCCATCCCTGAGTGTGACTGTCCCCATCACCGAGTGTGACTGACACCATCACCGAGTGAGACTGTCCCCATCCCTGAGTGTGACTGTCCCCATCACCGAGTGTGACTGTCCCCATCACCGAGTATGACTGTCCCCATCCCTGAGTGTGACTGTCCCCATCACCGAGTGTGACTGACACCATCACCGAGTGTGACTGACACCATCAACGAGTGTGACTGTCCCCATCACCGAGTGTGACAGACACCATCACCGAGTGTGACTGTCCCCATCCCTGAGTGTGACTGTCCCCATCACCGAGTGTGACTGACACCTTCACTGAGTGTGACTGTCCCCATCACCGAGTGTGACTGATACCATCGCCGAGTGTGACTATCCCCATCACCGAGTGTGACTGACATCATCACTGTGTGTGACTGTCCCCATCACAGAGTGTGACTGTCCCAAGCACCGAGTGTGACTGATACCATCGCCGAGTGTGACTATCCCCATCACCGAGTGTGACTGACATCATCACTGAGTGTGACAGACACCATCACCGAGTGTGACAGACACCATCACCGAGTGTGACAGACACCATCACCGAGTGTGACTGTCCCCATCCCTGAGTGTGACTGAAAACTTCACCGAGTGTGACTGACATCATCCCCGAGTGTGACTGTCCCCATCACCGAGTGTGACTGACACATTCACCGAGTGTGACTGTCTCCATCACTGAGTGTGACTGATACCATCACCGAGTGTGACTGTCCCCATCCCCGAGTGTGACTGTCCCCATCACCGAGTGTGACTGTCTCCATCCCCGAGTGTGACTGTCCCCATCACCGAGTGTGACTGACACCTTCACTGAGTGTGACTGTCCCCATCACTGAGTGTGACTGACACCTTCACCGAGTGTCACTCTCCCCATCCCCGAGTGTGACTGTCCCCATCACCGAGTGTGACTGATACCATCGCCGAGTGTGACTGTCCCCATCACCGAGTGTGACTGACACCTTCACTGAGTGTGACTGTCCCCATCACCGAGTGTGACTGACACCTTCACCGAGTGTGACTGTCCCCTTCACCGAGTGTGACTGACACCTTCACCGAGTGTGACTTACACCATCCCCGAGTGTGACTGACACCATCATCGAGTGTGACTGTCCCCATCCCCGAGTGTGACTGACACCTTCACCGAGTGTGACTGTCCCCATCACCGAGTGTGACTGTCCCCATCACCGAGTGTGACTGACACCTTCACCGAGTGTGACTGTCCCCATCACCGAGTGTGACTGACACCTTCACTGAGTGTGACTGTCCCCATCACCGAGTGTGACTGTCCCCATCACCGAGTGTGACTGATACCATCGCCGAGTGTGACTATCCCCATCACCGAGTGTGACTGACATCATCACTGAGTGTGACTGTCCCCATCACCGAGTGTGACTGTCCCCATCACCGAGTGTGACTGTCCCCATCACCGAGTGTGACAGACACCATCACCGAGTGTGACTGACACCATCACCGAGTGTGACAGACACCATCACCGAGTGTCACTGTCCCCATCCCCGAGTGTGACTGACACGATCACCGAGTGTGACTGTCCCCATCCCCGAGTGTCACTGTCCCCATCACCACTGAGTGTGACTGACATCATCACTGAGTGTGACTGTCCCCATCACTGAGTGTGACAGACACCATCACCGAGTGTGACTGACACCTTCACCGAGTGTGACTGACACCTTCACCGAGTGTCACTGTCCCCATCCCCGAGTGTCACTGTCCCCATCACCACTGAGTGTGACTGACATCATCACTGAGTGTGACTGTCCCCATCACTGAGTGTGACAGACACCAAATCCGAGTGTGACTGACATCACCACTGAGTGTGACTGACACAATCACCGTGTGTGACTGTCCCCATCACCGAGTGTGACAGACACCATCACCGAGTGTGACTGACATCACCACTGAGTGTGACTGACACCATCACCGAGTGTGACAGACACCATCACTGAGTGTGACAGACACCATCACCGAGTGTGACTGACACCATCACCGAGTGTGACTCTCCCCATCACCGAGTGTGACTGTCCCCATCACCGAGTGTGACAGACACCATCACCGAGTGTGCCTGACACAATCACAGAGTGTGACTGTCCCCATCACCGAGTGTGACTGTCCCCATCCCTGAGTGTGACTGTCCCCATCACCGAGTGTGACTGACACCATCACCGAGTGTGACTGACACCATCACCGAGTGTGACTGTCCCCATCACCGAGTGTGACAGACACCATCACCGAGTGTGACTGTCCCCATCCCTGAGTGTGACTGTTCCCATCACCGAGTGTGACTGACACCTTCACTGAGTGTGACTGTCCCCATCACCGAGTGTGACTGATACCATCGCCGAGTGTGACTATCCCCATCACCGAGTGTGACTGACATCATCACTGTGTGTGACTGTCCCCATCACCGAGTGTGACTGTCCCCATCAGCGAGTGTGACTGATACCATCGCCGAGTGTGACTATCCCCATCACCGAGTGTGACTGACATGATCACTGAGTGTGACAGACACCATCACCGAGTGTGACAGACACCATCACCGAGTGTGACAGACACCATCACCGAGTGTGACTGTCCCCATCCCTGAGTGTGACTGACAACTTCACCGAGTGTGACTGACATCATCCCCGAGTGTGACTGTCCCCATCACCGAGTGTGACTGACACATTCACCGAGTGTGACTGTCCCCATCACTGAGTGTGACTGATACAATCACCGAGTGTGACTGTCCCCATCCCCGAGTGTGACTGTCCCCATCACTGAGTGTGACTGTCCCCATCCCCGAGTGTGACTGTCCCCATCACCGAGTGTGACTGACACCTTCACTGAGTGTGACTGTCCCCATCACTGAGTGTGACTGACACCTTCACCGAGTGTCACTCTCCCCATCCCCGAGTGTGACTGTCCCCATCACCGAGTGTGACTGATGCCATCGCTGAGTGTGACTGTCCCCATCACCGAGTGTGACTGACACCTTCACTGAGTGTGACTGTCCCCATCACCGAGTGTGACTGACACCTTCACCGAGTGTGACTGTCCCCATCACCGAGTGTGACTGACACCTTCACCGAGTGTGACTTACACCATCCCCGAGTGTGACTGACACCATCCCCGAGTGTGACTGTCCCCATCCCCGAGTGTGACTGTCCCCATCACCGAGTGTGACTGACACCTTCACCGAGTGTGACTGTCCCCATCACCGAGTGTGACTGTCCCCATCACCGAGTGTGACTGACATAATCACCGAGTGTGACTGTCCCCATCACCGAGTGTGACTGTCCCCATCACCGAGTGTGACTGACACCTTCACCGAGTGTGACTGTCCCCATCCCCGAGTGTGACTGTCCCCAACACCGAGTGTGACTGACACCTTCACTGAGTGTGACTGTCCCCATCACCGAGTGTGACTGTCCCCATCACCGAGTGTGACAGACACCATCACCGAGTGTCACTGTCCCCATCCCCGAGTGTGACTGACACCATCACCGAGTGTGACTGTCCCCATCACCGAGTGTGACTGTCCCCATCACGAGTGTGACTGACACCTTCACCGAATGTGACTGACACAATCACCGAGTGTGACTGACACCTTCACTGAGTGTGACTGTCCCCATCACTGAGTGTGACTGACACCTTCACCGAGTGTGACTGTCCCCATCACCGAGTGTGACTGTCCCCATCACCGAGTGTGACTGATACCATCGCCGAGTGTGACTATCCCCATCACCGAGTGTGACTGACATCATCACTGAGTGTGACTGTCCCCATCAGTGAGTGTGACAGACACCATCACCGAGTGTGACTGACATCACCACTGAGCGTGACTGACACAATCAACGAGTGTGACTGTCCCCATCACCGTGTGTGACAGACACCATCACCGAGTGTGACTGACATCACCACTGAGTGTGACTGACACCATCACCGAGTGTGACTGTCCCCATCCCCGAGTGTGACTGTCCCCATCACCGAGTGTGACTGACACCTTCACCGAATGTGACTGACACAATCACCGAGTGTGACTGTCCCCATCACCGAGTGTGACAGACACCTTCACCGAGTGTGACTGACACAATCACTGAGTGTGACTGACATCACCACTGAGTGTGACTGTCCCCATCACCGTGGGTGACTGTTCCCATCCCCGAGTGTGACTGTCCCCATCACCGAGTGTGACTGACACCTTCACCGAATGTGACTGACACAATCACCGAGTGTGACTGTCCCCATCACCGAGTGTGACTGACACCTTCACTGAGTGTGACTGTCCCCATCACCGAGTGTGACTGACACCATCACCGAGTGTCACTGTCCCCATCCCCGAGTGTGACTGTCCCCATCACCGAGTGTCACTGATACCATCTCCGAGTGTGACTGTCCCCATCACTGAGTGTGACAGACACCATCACCGAGTGTGACTGACACCATCACCGAGTGTGACTCTCCCCATCACCGAGTGTGACTGTCCCCATCGCCGAGTGTGACAGACACCATCACCGAGTGTGACTGACACCATCACCGAGTGTGACTGTCCCCATCACCGAGTGTGACTGTCCCCATCCCTGAGTGTGACTGTCCCCATCACCGAGTGTGACTGACACCATCACCGAGTGAGACTGTCCCCATCCCTGAGTGTGACTGTCCCCATCACCGAGTGTGACTGTCCCCATCACCGAGTGTGACTGTCCCCATCCCTGAGTGTGACTGTCCCCATCACCGAGTGTGACTGACACCATCACCGAGTGTGACTGACACCATCACCGAGTGTGACTGTCCCCATCACCGAGTGTGACAGACACCATCACCGAGTGTGACTGTCCCCATCCCTGAGTGTGACTGTCCCCATCACCGAGTGTGACTGACACCTTCACTGAGTGTGACTGTCCCCATCACCGAGTGTGACTGATACCATCGCCGAGTGTGACTATCCCCATCACCGAGTGTGACTGACATCATCACTGTGTGTGACTGTCCCCATCACAGAGTGTGACTGTCCCAAGCACCGAGTGTGACTGATACCATCGCCGAGTGTGACTATCCCCATCACCGAGTGTGACTGACATCATCACTGAGTGTGACAGACACCATCACCGAGTGTGACAGACACCATCACCGAGTGTGACAGACACCATCACCGAGTGTGACTGTCCCCATCCCTGAGTGTGACTGACAACTTCACCGAGTGTGACTGACATCATCCCCGAGTGTGACTGTCCCCATCACCGAGTGTGACTGACACATTCACCGAGTGTGACTGTCCCCATCACTGAGTGTGACTGATACCATCACCGAGTGTGACTGTCCCCATCCCCGAGTGTGACTGTCCCCATCACCGAGTGTGACTGTCCCCATCCCCGAGTGTGACTGTCCCCATCACCGAGTGTGACTGACACCTTCACTGAGTGTGACTGTCCCCATCACTGAGTGTGACTGACACCTTCACCGAGTGTCACTCTCCCCATCCCCGAGTGTGACTGTCCCCATCACCGAGTGTGACTGACACAATCACCGCGTGTGACTGACATCACCACTGAGTGTGACTGTCCCCATCACCGTGGGTGACTGTTCCCATCCCCGAGTGTGACTGTCCCCATCACCGAGTGTGACTGACACCTTCACCGAATGTGACTGACACAATCACCGAGTGTGACTGTCCCCATCACCGAGTGTGACTGACACCTTCACTGAGTGTGACTGTCCCCATCACCGAGTGTGACTGACACCATCACCGAGTGTCACTGTCCCCATCCCCGAGTGTGACTGTCCCCATCACCGAGTGTCACTGATACCATCTCCGAGTGTGACTGTCCCCATCACTGAGTGTGACAGACACCATCACCGAGTGTGACTGACACCATCACCGAGTGTGACTCTCCCCATCACCGAGTGTGACTGTCCCCATCACCGAGTGTGACAGACACCATCACCGAGTGTGACTGACACCATCACCGAGTGTGACTGTCCCCATCACCGAGTGTGACTGTCCCCATCCCTGAGTGTGACTGTCCCCATCACCGAGTGTGACTGACACCATCACCGAGTGAGACTGTCCCCATCCCTGAGTGTGACTGTCCCCATCACCGAGTGTGACTGTCCCCATCACCGAGTGTGACTGTCCCCATCCCTGAGTGTGACTGTCCCCATCACCGAGTGTGACTGACACCATCACCGAGTGTGACTGACACCATCACCGAGTGTGACTGTCCCCATCACCGAGTGTGACAGACACCATCACCGAGTGTGACTGTCCCCATCCCTGAGTGTGACTGTCCCCATCACCGAGTGTGACTGACACCTTCACTGAGTGTGACTGTCCCCATCACCGAGTGTGACTGATACCATCGCCGAGTGTGACTATCCCCATCACCGAGTGTGACTGACATCATCACTGTGTGTGACTGTCCCCATCACAGAGTGTGACTGTCCCAAGCACCGAGTGTGACTGATACCATCGCCGAGTGTGACTATCCCCATCACCGAGTGTGACTGACATCATCACTGAGTGTGACAGACACCATCACCGAGTGTGACAGACACCATCACCGAGTGTGACAGACACCATCACCGAGTGTGACTGTCCCCATCCCTGAGTGTGACTGACAACTTCACCGAGTGTGACTGACATCATCCCCGAGTGTGACTGTCCCCATCACCGAGTGTGACTGACACATTCACCGAGTGTGACTGTCCCCATCACTGAGTGTGACTGATACCATCACCGAGTGTGACTGTCCCCATCCCCGAGTGTGACTGTCCCCATCACCGAGTGTGACTGTCCCCATCCCCGAGTGTGACTGTCCCCATCACCGAGTGTGACTGACACCTTCACTGAGTGTGACTGTCCCCATCACTGAGTGTGACTGACACCTTCACCGAGTGTCACTCTCCCCATCCCCGAGTGTGACTGTCCCCATCACCGAGTGTGACTGATACCATCGCCGAGTGTGACTGTCCCCATCACCGAGTGTGACTGACACCTTCACTGAGTGTGACTGTCCCCATCACCGAGTGTGACTGACACCTTCGCCGAGTGTGACTGTCCCCTTCACCGAGTGTGACTGACACCTTCACCGAGTGTGACTTACACCATCCCCGAGTGTGACTGACACCATCATCGAGTGTGACTGTCCCCATCCCCGAGTGTGACTGTCCCCATCACCGAGTGTGACTGACACCTTCACCGAGTGTGACTGTCCCCATCACCGAGTGTGACTGTCCCCATCACCGAGTGTGACTGACGCCTTCACCGAGTGTGACTGTCCCCATCACCGAGTGTGACTGACACCTTCACTGAGTGTGACTGTCCCCATCACCGAGTGTGACTGTCCCCATCACCGAGTGTGACTGATACCATCGCCGAGTGTGACTATCCCCATCACCGAGTGTGACTGACATCATCACTGAGTGTGACTGTCCCCATCACCGAGTGTGACTGTCCCCATCACCGAGTGTGACTGTCCCCATCACCGAGTGTGACAGACACCATCACCGAGTGTGACTGACACCATCACCGAGTGTGACAGACACCATCACCGAGTGTCACTGTCCCCATCCCCGAGTGTGACTGACACGATCACCTAGTGTGACTGTCCCCATCCCCGAGTGTGACTGACACCTTCACCGAGTGTGACTGACACCTTCACCGAGTGTCACTGTCCCCATCCCCGAGTGTCACTGTCCCCATCACCACTGAGTGTGACTGACATCATCACTGAGTGTGACTGTCCCCATCACTGAGTGTGACAGACACCAAATCCGAGTGTGACTGACATCACCACTGAGTGTGACTGACACAATCACCGTGTGTGACTGTCCCCATCACCGAGTGTGACAGACACCATCACCGAGTGTGACTGACATCACCACTGAGTGTGACTGACACCATCACCGAGTGTGACAGACACCATCACCGAGTGTGACTGACCCCATCCCTGAGTGTGACTGTCCCCATCACCGAGTGTGACTGACACCTTCACCGAGTGTGACTGACATCATCCCCGAGTGTGACTGACACATTCACCGAGTGTGACTGTCCCCATCACTGAGTGTGACTGATACCATCACCGAGTGTGACTATCCCCATCACCGAGTGTGACTGACATCATCAATGAGTGTGACTGTCCCCATCACCGAGTGTGACTGACACCATCACCGAGTGTGACTGACACCATCACCGAGTGTGACAGACACCATCACCGAGTCTGTCTGTCCCCATCCCTGAGTGTGACTGTCCACATCACCGAGTGTGACTGACACCTTCACCGAGTGTGACTGTCCCCATCCCTGAGTGTGACTGTCCCCATCCCCGAGTGTGACTGACACCTTCACCGAGTGTGACTGTCCCCATCACCGAGTGTGACTGTCCCCATCACCGAGTGTGACTGACACCTTCACCGAGTGTGACTGTCCCCATCACTGAGTGTGACTGTCCCCATCACCGAATGTGACTGATACCATCACTGAGTGTGACTGTCCCCATCCCCGAGTGTGACTGTCCCCATCACCGAGTGTGACTGTCCCCATCCCCGAGTGTGACTGTCCCCATCACCGAGTGTGACTGACACCTTCACTGAGTGTGACTGTCCCCATCACTGAGTGTGACTGACACCTTCACCGAGTGTCACTGTCCCCATCCCAAGGTGTGACTGTCCCCATCACCGAGTGTGACTGATACCATCGCCGAGTGTGACTGTCCCCATCACCGAGTGTGACTGACACCTTCACTGATTGTGACTGTCCCCATCACCGAGTGTGACTGATACCATCACCGAGTGTGACTGTCCCCATCACTGAGTGTGACAGACACCATCACCGAGTGTGACTGTCCCCATCACCGAGTGTGACTGACACCTTCACTGAGTGTGACTGACACCATCCCCGAGTGTGACTGTCCCCATCACCGAGTGTGACTGACACCTTCACCGAGTGCGACAGTCCCCATCACCGAGTGTGACTGTCCCCATCACCGAGTGTGACTGACACCTTCACCGAGTGCGACTGTCCCCATCACCGAGTGTGATTGTCCCCATCACTGAGTGTGACTGTCCCCATCACCGAGTGTGACTGACACCATCACCGAGTGTGACTGTCCCCATCACTGAGTGTGACAGACACCATCACCGAGTGTGACTGACACCTTCACTGAGTGTGACTGACACCATCCCCGAGTGTGACTGTCCCCATCACCGAGTGTGACTGACACCTTCACTGAGTGTGACTGACACCATCCCCGAGTGTGACTGTCCCCATTACCGAGTGTGACTGACACCTTCACTGAGTGCGACTGTCCCCATCACCGAGTGTGACTGTCCCCATCCCCGAGTGTGACTGTCCCCATCACCGAGTGTGACTGACACCTTCACCGAGTGTGACTGTCCCCATCCCCGAGTGTGACTGTCCCCATCACCGAGTGTGACTGACACCTTCACCGAGTGCGACTGTCCCCATCACCGAGTGTGACTGTCCCCATCACCGAGTGTGACTGACATCATCACTGAGTGTGACTGTCCCCATCACCGAGTGTGACTGACACCATCACCGAGTGTGACTGTCCCCATCACTGAGTGTGACAGACACCATCACCGAGTGTGACTGACACCATCACCGAGTGTGACTGACACAATCACCGAGTGTGACTGTCCCCATCGCCGAGTGTGACAGACACCATCACCGAGTGTCACTGTCCCCATCTCCGAGTGTGACTGACACCATCACCGAGTGTGACTGACACCATCACCGAGTGTGACTGTCCCCATCACCGAGTGTGACTGACACCTTCACCGAATGTGACTGACACAATCACCGAGTGTGACTGTCCCCATCACCGAGTGTGACTGACACCTTCACTGAGTGTGACTGTCCCCATCACTGAGTGTGACTGACACCTTCACCGAGTGTGACTGTCCCCATCACCGAGTGTGACTGTCCCCATCACCGAGTGTGACTGTCCCCATCACCGAGTGTGACTGATACCATCGCCGAGTGTGACTATCCCCATCACCGAGTGTGACTGACATCATCACTGAGTGTGACTGTCCCCATCAGTGAGTGTGACAGACACCATCACCGAGTGTGACTGACATCACCACTGAGCGTGACTGACACAATCACCGAGTGTGACTGTCCCCATCACCGTGTGTGACAGACACCATCACCGAGTGTGACTGACATCACCACTGAGTGTGACTGTCCCCATCCCCGAGTGTGACTGTCCCCATCCCCGAGTGTGACTGTCCCCATCACCGAGTGTGACTGACACCTTCACCGAATGTGACTGACACAATCACAGAGTGTGACTGTCCCCATCACCGAGTGTGACAGACACCTTCACCGAGTGTGACTGTCACAATCACCGAGTGTGACTGACATCACCACTGAGTGTGACTGTCCCCATCACCGTGTGTGACTGTCCCCATCCCCGAGTGTGACTGTCCCCATCACCGAGTGTGACTGACACCTTCACCGAATGTGACTGACACAATCACCGAGTGTGACTGTCCCCATCACCGAGTGTGACTGACACCTTCACTGAGTGTGACTGTCCCCATCACTGAGTGTGACTGACACCATCACCAAGTGTCACTGTCCCCATCCCCGAGTGTGACTGTCCCCATCACCGAGTGTGACTGATACCATCTCCGAGTGTGACTGTCCCCATCACTGAGTGTGACAGACACCATCACCGAGTGTGACTGACACCGTCACCGAGTGTGACTCTCCCCATCACCGAGTGTGACTGTCCCCATCACCGAGTGTGACAGACACCATCACCGAGTGTGACTGACACCATCACCGAGTGTGACTGTCCCCATCACCGAGTGTGACTGTCCCCATCCCTGAGTGTGACTGTCCCCATCACCGAGTGTGACTGACACCATCACCGAGTGTGACTGTCCCCATCCCTGAGTGTGACTGTCCCCATCACCGAGTGTGACTGTCCCCATCACCGAGTGTGACTGTCCCCATCCCTGAGTGTGACTGTCCCCATCACCGAGTGTGACTGACACCATCACCGAGTGTGACTGACACCATCACCGAGTGTGACTGTCCCCATCACCGAGTGTGACAGACACCATCACCGAGTGTGACTGTCCCCATCCCTGAGTGTGACTGTCCCCATCACCGAGTGTGACTGTCCCCATCACCGAGTGTGACTGATGCCATCGCCGAGTGTGACTATCCCCATCACCGAGTGTGACTGACATGATCACTGAGTGTGACAGACACCATCACCGAGTGTGACAGACACCATCACCGAGTGTGACAGACACCATCACCGAGTGTGACTGTCCCCATCCCTGAGTGTGACTGACAACTTCACCGAGTGTGACTGACATCATCCCGAGTGTGACTGTCCCCATCACCGAGTGTGACTGACACATTCACCGAGTGTGACTGTCCCCATCCCCGAGTGTGACTGTTCCCATCACCGAGTGTGACTGTCCCCATCCCCGAGTGTGACTGTCCCCATCACCGAGTGTGACTGACACCTTCACTGAGTGTGACTGTCCCCATCGCTGAGTGTGACTGACACCTTCACCGAGTGTGACTGTCCCCATCCCCGAGTGTGACTGACAACTTCACCGAGTGTGACTGATACCATCGCCGAGTGTGACTGTCCCCATCACCGAGTGTGACTGTCACCTTCACTGAGTGTGACTGTCCCCATCACCGAGTGTGACTGACACCTTCACCGAGTGTGACTTACACCATCCCCGAGTGTGACTGACACCATCACCGAGTGTGACTGTCCCCATCCACGAGTGTGACTGTCCCCATCACCGAGTGTGATTGACACCTTCACCGAGTGTGACTGTCCCCATCACCGAGTGTGACTGTCCCCATCACCGAGTGTGACTGACAACTTCACCGAGTGTGACTGTCCCCATCACCGAGTGTGACTGACACCTTCACTGAGTGTGACTGTCCCCATCACCGAGTGTGACTGTCCCCATCACCGAGTGTGACTGATACCATCGCCGAGTGTGACTATCCCCATCACCGAGTGTGACTGACATCATCACTGAGTGTGACTGTCCCCATCACCGAGTGTGACTGTCCCCATCACCGAGTGTGACTATCCCCATCACCGAGTGTGACAGACACCATCACTAAGTGTGACTGACACCATCACCGAGTGTGACAGACACCATCACCGAGTGTCACTGTCCCCATCCCCGAGTGTGACTGACACCATCACCGAGTGTGACTGTCCCCATCCCCGAGTGTGACTGACACCTTCACCGAGTGTGACTGACACCTTCACCGAGTGTCACTGTCCCCATCCCCGAGTGTGACTGTCCCCATCACCGAGTGTGTCTGACATCATCACTGAGTGTGACAGACACCAAATCCGAGTGTGACTGACATCACCACTGAGTGTGACTGACACAATCACCGTGTGTGACAGACACCATCTCCGAGTGTGACTGACCCCATCCCTGAGTGTGACTGTCCCCATCACCGAGTGTGACTGACACCTTCACCGAGTGTGACTGACATCATCCCCGAGTGTGACTGACACATTCACCGAGTGTGACTGTCCCCATCACTGAGTGTGACTGATACCATCACCGAGTGTGACTATCCCCATCAACGAGTGTGACTGACATCATCAATGAGTGTGACTGTCCCCATCACCGAGTGTGACTGACACCATCACCGAGTGTGACTGACACCATCACCGAGTGTGACAGACACCATCACCGAGTGTGACTGACACCATCACCGAGTGTGACTGTCCCCATCCCCGAGTGTGACTGTCCCCATCACCGAGTGTGACTGACACCTTCACCGAGTGTGACTGACACCATCACCGAGTGTGACTGTCCCCATCCCCGAGTGTGACTGTCCCCATCCCCGAGTGTGACTGACACCTTCACCGAGTGTGACTGTCCCCATCACCGAGTGTGACTGTCCCCATCACCGAGTGTGATTGACACCATCACCGAGTGTGACTGTCCCTATCCCCGAGTGTGACTGTCCCCATCACCGAGTGTGACTGACATCATCACTGAGTGTGACTGTCCCCATCACCGAGTGTGACTGACACCATCACCGAGTGTGACTGTCCCCATCACTGAGTGTGACAGACACCATCACCGAGTGTGACTGACACCATCACCGAGTGTGATTGACACAATCACCGAGTGTGACGTTCACCATCACCGAGTGTGACAGACACCATCACCGAGTGTCACTGTCCCCATCCCCGAGTGTGACTGACACCATCACCGAGTGTAACTGTCCCCATCTCCGAGTGTGACTGTCCCCATCACCGAGTGTCACTGTCCCCATCACCGAGTGTGACTGTCCCCATCCCCGAGTGTGACTGTCCCCATCACCGAGTGTGACTGACACCTTCACCGAATGTGACTGACACAATCACCGAGTGTGACTGTCCCCATCACCGAGTGTGACTGACACCTTCACCGAATGTGACTGACACAATCACCGAGTGTCACTGTCCCCATCACCGAGTGTGACTGACACCTTCACTGAGTGTGACTGTCCCCATCACTGAGTGTGACTGACACCATCACCGAGTGTGACTGACACCATCACCGAGTGTGACTGTCCCCATCCCTGAGTGTGACTGTCCCCATCACCGAGTGTGACTGACACCTTCACCTAGTGTGACTGACATCACCACTGAGTGTGACTGTCCCCATCACCGAGTGTGACTGTCCCCATCCCCGAGTGTGACCGTCGCCATCACCGAGTGTGACTGACACCTTCACCGAATGTGACTGACACAATCACCGAGTGTGACTGTCCCCATCACCGAGTGTGACTGACACCTTCACCGAATGTGACTGACACAATCACCGAGTGTCACTGTCCCCATCACCGAGTGTGACTGACACCTTCACCGAGTGTGACTGTCCCCATCACTGAGTGTGACTGACACCATCACCGAGTGTGACTGACACCATCACCGAGTGTGACTGACACCATCACCGAGTGTGACTGTCCCCATCCCTGAGTGTGACTGTCCCCATCACCGAGTGTGACTGACACCTTCACCTAGTGTGACTGACATCACCACTGAGTGTGACTGTCCCCATCCCCGAGTGTGACAGTCCCCATCCCCGAGTGTGACTGTCCCCATCACCGAGTGTGACTGACACCTTCACCGAATGTGACTGACACAATCACCGAGTGTGACTGTCCCCATCACCGAGTGTGACTGACACCTTCACTGAGTGTGACTGACACCTTCACCGAGTGTGACTGTCCCCATCACCGAGTGTGACTGATACCATCGCCGAGTGTGACTGTCCCCATCACCGAGTGTGACTGACACCATCACTGAGTGTCACTGTCCCCATCCCCGAGTGTGACAGACACCATCACCGAGTGTGACTGACACCATCACCGAGTGTGACTGACACCATCCCCGAGTGTGACTGACACATTCACCGAGTGTGACTGTCCCCATTACTGAGTGTGACTGATACCATCGCCAAGTGTGACTATCCCCATCACCGAGTGTGACTGACATCATCACTGAGTGTGACTGTCCCCATCACCGGGTGTGACAGACACCATCACCGAGTGTGACTGACACCATCACCGAGTGTGACAGACACCATCACCGAGTGTGACTGTCCCCATCCCTGAGTGTGACTGTCCCCATCACCGAGTGTGACTGACACCATCACCGAGTGTGACAGACACCATCACCGAGTGTGACTGACATCACCACTGAGTGTGACTATCCCCATCACCGAGTGTGACTGTCCCCATCACCGAGTGTGACAGACACCTCCACCGAGTGTGACTCACATCACCACTGAGTGTGACTGACACCATCGCCGAGTGTGACTGTCCCCATCCCCGTGTGTGACTGTCCCCATCACCGAGTGTGACTGTCACCTTCACCGAATGTGACTGACACAATCACCGCGTGTGACTGTCCCCAACACCGAGTGTGACAGACACCTTCACCGAATGTAACTGACACAATCACCGAGTGTGACTGTCCTCATCACCGAGTGTGACTGACACCTTCACCGAGTGTGACTGACATCACCACTGAGTGTGACTGTCCCCATCACCGAGTGTGACTGTCCCCATCCCCGAGTGTGACTGTCCCCATCACCGAGTGTGACTGACACCTTCACCGAATGTGACTGACACAATCACCGAGTGTGACTGACCCTATCACCGAGTGTGACAGACACCATCACCGAGTGTGACTGACACCATCACCGAGTGTGACTGACACCATCACCGAGTGTGACTGTCCCCATCCCTGAGTGTGACTGTCCCCATCACCGAGTGTGACTGACACCTTCACCGAGTGTGACTGACACCTTCACCGAATGTGACTGATACAATCACCGAGTGTGAATGACACCATCCCCGGATGTGACTGATACAATCACCGAGTGTGACTGTCCGCATCACCGAGTGTGACTGACACCTTCACCGAATGTGACTGATACAATCACCGAGTGTGACTGTCCCCATCACCGAGTGTGACTGACACCTTCACCGAGTGTGACTGTCCCCATCACTGAGTGTGACTGACACCTTCACCGAGTGTCACGGTCACCATCCCTGAGTGTGACTGATACAATCACCGAGTGTGACTGTCCCCATCACCGAGTGTGACTGACACCTTCACCGAGTGTGACTGTCCCCATCACCGAGTGTGACTGATACCATCGCCGAGTGTGACTATCCCCATCACCGAGTGTGACTGACATCATCACTGAGTGTGACTGTCCCCATCACCGAGTGTGACTGACACCATCACCGAGTGTGACTGTCCCCATCAGTGAGTGTGACAGACACCATCACCGAGTGTGACTGACACCATCAACGAGTGTGACTGACACCATCCCCGAGTGTGACTGACACATTCACCGAGTGTGACTGTCCCCATCACTGCGTGTCACGGATACCATCGCCGAGTGTGACTATCCCCATCACCGAGTGTGACTGACACCATCACCGAGTGTGACTGTCCCCATCCCTGAGTGTGACTGTCCCCATCACCGAGTGTGACTGACATCATCCCCGAGTGTGACTGACACCATCTCCGAGTGTGACTGTCCCCATCACCGAGTGTGACAGACACCATCACTGAGTGTCACTGTCCCCATCCCCGAGTGTGACTGACACCATCACCGAGTGTGACTGTCCCCATCCCCGAGTGTGACTGTCCCCATCACCGAGTGTGACTGTCCCCATCCCCAAGTGTGACTGTCCCTATCACCGAGTGTGACTGACACCTTCACTGAGTGTGACTGTCCCCATCACTGAGTGTGACTGACACCTTCACCGAGTGTCACTCTCCCCATCCCCGAGTGTGACTGTCCCCATCACCGAGTGTGACTGATACCATCGCCGAGTGTGACTGTCCCCATCACCGAGTGTGACTGACACCTTCACTGAGTGTGACTGTCCCCATCACCGAGTGTGACTGACACCTTCACCGAGTGTGACTGTCCCCTTCACCGAGTGTGACTGACACCTTCACCGAGTGTGACTTACACCATCCCCGAGTGTGACTGACACCATCATCGAGCGTGACTGTCCCCATCCCCGAGTGTGACTGTCCCCATCACCGAGTGTGACTGACACCTTCACCGAGTGTGACTGTCCCCATCACCGAGTGTGACTGTCCCCATCACCGAGTGTGACTGACACCTTCACCGAGTGTGACTGTCCCCATCACCGAGTGTGACTGACACCTTCACCGAGCGTGACTGACACTATCACCGAGTGTGACTGTCCCCATCACCGAGTGTGACTGATACCATCGCCGAGTGTGACTATCCCCATCACCGAGTGTGACTGACATCATCACTGAGTGTGACTGTCCCCATCACCGAGTGTGACTGTCCCCATCACCGAGTGTGACTGTCCCCATCACCGAGTGTGACAGACACCATCACCGAGTGTGACTGACATCACCACTGAGTGTGACTGTCCCCATCACCGAGTGTGACTGTCCCCATCCCCGAGTGTGACTGTCCCCATCACCGAGTGTGACTGACACCTTCACCGAATGTGACTGACACAATCACCGAGTGTGACTGACCCTATCACCGAGTGTCACTGTCCCCATCCCCGAGTGTCACTGTCCCCATCACCACTGAGTGTGACTGACATCATCACTGAGTGTGACTGTCCCCATCACTGAGTGTGACAGACACCAAATCCGAGTGTGACTGACATCACCACTGAGTGTGACTGACACAATCACCGTGTGTGACTGTCCCCATCACCGAGTGTGACAGACACCATCACCGAGTGTGACTGACATCACCACTGAGTGTGACTGACACCATCACCGAGTGTGACAGACACCATCACCGAGTGTGACTGACCCCATCCCTGAGTGTGACTGTCCCCATCACCGAGTGTGACTGACACCTTCACCGAGTGTGACTGACATCATCCCCGAGTGTGACTGACACATTCACCGAGTGTGACTGTCCCCATCACTGAGTGTGACTGATACCATCACCGAGTGTGACTATCCCCATCACCGAGTGTGACTGACATCATCAATGAGTGTGACTGTCCCCATCACCGAGTGTGACTGACACCATCACCGAGTGTGACTGACACCATCACCGAGTGTGACAGACACCATCACCGAGTCTGTCTGTCCCCATCCCTGAGTGTGACTGTCCACATCACCGAGTGTGACTGACACCTTCACCGAGTGTGACTGTCCCCATCCCTGAGTGTGACTGTCCCCATCCCCGAGTGTGACTGACACCTTCACCGAGTGTGACTGTCCCCATCACCGAGTGTGACTGTCCCCATCACCGAGTGTGACTGACACCTTCACCGAGTGTGACTGTCCCCATCACTGAGTGTGACTGTCCCCATCACCGAATGTGACTGATACCATCACTGAGTGTGACTGTCCCCATCCCCGAGTGTGACTGTCCCCATCACCGAGTGTGACTGTCCCCATCCCCGAGTGTGACTGTCCCCATCACCGAGTGTGACTGACACCTTCACTGAGTGTGACTGTCCCCATCGCTGAGTGTGACTGACACCTTCACCGAGTGTGACTGTCCCCATCCCCGAGTGTGACTGACAACTTCACCGAGTGTGACTGATACCATCGCCGAGTGTGACTGTCCCCATCACCGAGTGTGACTGTCACCTTCACTGAGTGTGACTGTCCCCATCACCGAGTGTGACTGACACCTTCACCGAGTGTGACTTACACCATCCCCGAGTGTGACTGACACCATCACCGAGTGTGACTGTCCCCATCCACGAGTGTGACTGTCCCCATCACCGAGTGTGATTGACACCTTCACCGAGTGTGACTGTCCCCATCACCGAGTGTGACTGTCCCCATCACCGAGTGTGACTGACAACTTCACCGAGTGTGACTGTCCCCATCACCGAGTGTGACTGACACCTTCACTGAGTGTGACTGTCCCCATCACCGAGTGTGACTGTCCCCATCACCGAGTGTGACTGATACCATCGCCGAGTGTGACTATCCCCATCACCGAGTGTGACTGACATCATCACTGAGTGTGACTGTCCCCATCACCGAGTGTGACTGTCCCCATCACCGAGTGTGACTATCCCCATCACCGAGTGTGACAGACACCATCACTAAGTGTGACTGACACCATCACCGAGTGTGACAGACACCATCACCGAGTGTCACTGTCCCCATCCCCGAGTGTGACTGACACCATCACCGAGTGTGACTGTCCCCATCCCCGAGTGTGACTGACACCTTCACCGAGTGTGACTGACACCTTCACCGAGTGTCACTGTCCCCATCCCCGAGTGTGACTGTCCCCATCACCGAGTGTGTCTGACATCATCACTGAGTGTGACAGACACCAAATCCGAGTGTGACTGACATCACCACTGAGTGTGACTGACACAATCACCGTGTGTGACAGACACCATCTCCGAGTGTGACTGACCCCATCCCTGAGTGTGACTGTCCCCATCACCGAGTGTGACTGACACCTTCACCGAGTGTGACTGACATCATCCCCGAGTGTGACTGACACATTCACCGAGTGTGACTGTCCCCATCACTGAGTGTGACTGATACCATCACCGAGTGTGACTATCCCCATCAACGAGTGTGACTGACATCATCAATGAGTGTGACTGTCCCCATCACCGAGTGTGACTGACACCATCACCGAGTGTGACTGACACCATCACCGAGTGTGACAGACACCATCACCGAGTGTGACTGACACCATCACCGAGTGTGACTGTCCCCATCCCCGAGTGTGACTGTCCCCATCACCGAGTGTGACTGACACCTTCACCGAGTGTGACTGACACCATCACCGAGTGTGACTGTCCCCAACACCGAGTGTGACTGTCCCCATCCCCGAGTGTGACTGACACCTTCACCGAGTGTGACTGTCCCCATCACCGAGTGTGACTGTCCCCATCACCGAGTGTGATTGACACCATCACCGAGTGTGACTGTCCCTATCCCCGAGTGTGACTGTCCCCATCACCGAGTGTGACTGTCCCCATCACCGAGTGTGACTGTCCCCATCACCGAGTGTGACTGACACCATCACCGAGTGTGACTGTCCCCATCACTGAGTGTGACAGACACCATCACCGAGTGTGACTGACACCATCACCGAGTGTGATTGACACAATCACCGAGTGTGACGTTCACCATCACCGAGTGTGACAGACACCATCACCGAGTGTCACTGTCCCCATCCCCGAGTGTGACTGACACCATCACCGAGTGTAACTGTCCCCATCTCCGAGTGTGACTGTCCCCATCACCGAGTGTCACTGTCCCCATCACCGAGTGTGACTGTCCCCATCCCCGAGTGTGACTGTCCCCATCACCGAGTGTGACTGACACCTTCACCGAATGTGACTGACACAATCACCGAGTGTGACTGTCCCCATCACCGAGTGTGACTGACACCTTCACCGAATGTGACTGACACAATCACCGAGTGTCACTGTCCCCATCACCGAGTGTGACTGACACCTTCACTGAGTGTGACTGTCCCCATCACTGAGTGTGACTGACACCATCACCGAGTGTGACTGACACCATCACCGAGTGTGACTGTCCCCATCCCTGAGTGTGACTGTCCCCATCACCGAGTGTGACTGACACCTTCACCTAGTGTGACTGACATCACCACTGAGTGTGACTGTCCCCATCACCGAGTGTGACTGTCCCCATCCCCGAGTGTGACCGTCGCCATCACCGAGTGTGACTGACACCTTCACCGAATGTGACTGACACAATCACCGAGTGTGACTGTCCCCAAAACCGAGTGTGACTGACACCTTCACCGAATGTGACTGACACAATCACCGAGTGTCACTGTCCCATCACCGAGTGTGACTGACACCTTCACCGAGTGTGACTGTCCCCATCACTGAGTGTGACTGACACCATCACCGAGTGTGACTGACACCATCACCGAGTGTGACTGACACCATCACCGAGTGTGACTGTCCCCATCCCTGAGTGTGACTGTCCCCATCACCGAGTGTGACTGACACCTTCACCTAGTGTGACTGACATCACCACTGAGTGTGACTGTCCCCATCCCCGAGTGTGACAGTCCCCATCCCCGAGTGTGACTGTCCCCATCACCGAGTGTGACTGACACCTTCACCGAATGTGACTGACACAATCACCGAGTGTGACTGTCCCCATCACCGAGTGTGACTGACACCTTCACTGAGTGTGACTGACACCTTCACCGAGTGTGACTGTCCCCATCACCGAGTGTGACTGATACCATCGCCGAGTGTGACTGTCCCCATCACCGAGTGTGACTGACACCATCACTGAGTGTCACTGTCCCCATCCCCGAGTGTGACAGACACCATCACCGAGTGTGACTGACACCATCACCGAGTGTGACTGACACCATCACCGAGTGTGACTGACACCATCCCCGAGTGTGACTGACACATTCACCGAGTGTGACTGTCCCCATTACTGAGTGTGACTGATACCATCGCCAAGTGTGACTATCCCCATCACCGAGTGTGACTGACATCATCACTGAGTGTGACTGTCCCCATCACCGGGTGTGACAGACACCATCACCGAGTGTGACTGACACCATCACCGAGTGTGACAGACACCATCACCGAGTGTGACTGTCCCCATCCCTGAGTGTGACTGTCCCCATCACCGAGTGTGACTGACACCATCACCGAGTGTGACAGACACCATCACCGAGTGTGACTGACATCACCACTGAGTGTGACTATCCCCATCACCGAGTGTGACTGTCCCCATCACCGAGTGTGACAGACACCTCCACCGAGTGTGACTCACATCACCACTGAGTGTGACTGACACCATCGCCGAGTGTGACTGTCCCCATCCCCGTGTGTGACTGTCCCCATCACCGAGTGTGACTGTCACCTTCACCGAATGTGACTGACACAATCACCGCGTGTGACTGTCCCCAACACCGAGTGTGACAGACACCTTCACCGAATGTAACTGACACAATCACCGAGTGTGACTGTCCTCATCACCGAGTGTGACTGACACCTTCACCGAGTGTGACTGACATCACCACTGAGTGTGACTGTCCCCATCACCGAGTGTGACTGTCCCCATCCCCGAGTGTGACTGTCCCCATCACCGAGTGTGACTGACACCTTCACCGAATGTGACTGACACAATCACCGAGTGTGACTGACCCTATCACCGAGTGTGACAGACACCATCACCGAGTGTGACTGACACCATCACCGAGTGTGACTGACACCATCACCGAGTGTGACTGTCCCCATCCCTGAGTGTGACTGTCCCCATCACCGAGTGTGACTGACACCTTCACCGAGTGTGACTGACACCTTCACCGAATGTGACTGATACAATCACCGAGTGTGAATGACACCATCCCCGGATGTGACTGATACAATCACCGAGTGTGACTGTCCGCATCACCGAGTGTGACTGACACCTTCACCGAATGTGACTGATACAATCACCGAGTGTGACTGTCCCCATCACCGAGTGTGACTGACACCTTCACCGAGTGTGACTGTCCCCATCACTGAGTGTGACTGACACCTTCACCGAGTGTCACGGTCACCATCCCTGAGTGTGACTGATACAATCACCGAGTGTGACTGTCCCCATCACCGAGTGTGACTGACACCTTCACCGAGTGTGACTGTCCCCATCACCGAGTGTGACTGATACCATCGCCGAGTGTGACTATCCCCATCACCGAGTGTGACTGACATCATCACTGAGTGTGACTGTCCCCATCACCGAGTGTGACTGACACCATCACCGAGTGTGACTGTCCCCATCAGTGAGTGTGACAGACACCATCACCGAGTGTGACTGACACCATCAACGAGTGTGACTGACACCATCCCCGAGTGTGACTGACACATTCACCGAGTGTGACTGTCCCCATCACTGCGTGTCACGGATACCATCGCCGAGTGTGACTATCCCCATCACCGAGTGTGACTGACACCATCACCGAGTGTGACTGTCCCCATCCCTGAGTGTGACTGTCCCCATCACCGAGTGTGACTGACATCATCCCCGAGTGTGACTGACACCATCTCCGAGTGTGACTGTCCCCATCACCGAGTGTGACAGACACCATCACTGAGTGTCACTGTCCCCATCCCCGAGTGTGACTGACACCATCACCGAGTGTGACTGTCCCCATCCCCGAGTGTGACTGTCCCCATCACCGAGTGTGACTGACACCTTTACCGAATGTGACTGACACAATTACCGAGTGTCACTGTCCCCATCACCGAGTGTGACTGACACCTTCACCGAATGTGACTGACACAATCACCGAGTGTGACTGTCCCCATCACAGAGTGTGACAGACACCTTCACCGAATGTGACTGACACCTTCACCGAGTGTGACTGACATCACCACTGAGTGTGACTGTCCCCATCACTGAGTGTGACTGTCCCCATCACCGAGTGTGACTGACACCTTCACCGAGTGTGACTGTCCCCATCACCGAGTGTGACTGACACCTTCACTGAGTGTGACTGTCCCCATCACTGAGTGTGACTGACACCTTCACCGAGTGTCACTGTCCCCATCCCCGAGTGTGACTGTCCCCATCACCGAGTGTGACTGATACCATCGCTGAGTGTGACTATCCCCATCACCGAGTGTGACTGACATCATCACTGAGTGTGACTGTCCCTTCACCGAGTGTGACTGACACCATCACCGAGTGTGACTGTCCCCATCAGTGAGTGTGACAGACCCCATCACTGAGTGTGACTGACACCATCACCGAGTGTGACTGACACCATCCCCGAGTGTGACTGACACATTCACCGAGTGTGACTGTCCCCATCCCTGAGTGTGACTGTCCCCATCACCGAGTGTGACAGACACCATCACCGAATGTGACTGACACAATCACCGAGTGTGACTGTCCCCATCCCTGAGTGTGACTGTCCCCATCACCGAGTGTGACCGACACCTTCACCGAGTGTGACTGTCCCCATCACCGAGTGTGACTGTCCCCATCCCCGAGTGTGACTGTCCCCATCCCCGAGTGTGACTGTCCCCATCACCGAGTGTGACTGACACCTTCACCGAATGTGATTGACACAATCACCGAGTGTGACTGTCCCTATCACTGAGTGTGACAGACACCATCACCGAGTGTGACTGACACCATCACCGAGTGTGACTGACACCATCACCGAGTGTGACTGTCCCCATCCCTGAGTGTGACTGTCCCCATCCCCGAGTGTGACTGTCCCCATCACCGAGTGTGACTGTCCCCATCAGTGAGTGTGACAGACACCATCACCGAGTGTGACTGACACCATCAACGAGTGTGACTGACACCATCCCCGAGTGTGACTGACACATTCACCGAGTGTGACTGTCCCCATCACTGCGTGTCACGGATACCATCGCCGAGTGTGACTATCCCCATCACCGAGTGTGACTGACATCATCACCGAGTGTGACTGTCCCCATCACAGAGTGTGACAGACACCATCACCGAGTATGACTGACAACATCACCGAGTGTGACAGACACCATCACCGAGTGTGACTGTCCCCATCCCTGAGTGTGACTGACCCCATCACCGAGTGTGACTGACACCATCACCGAGTGTGACTGACATCATCCCCGAGTGTGACTGACACCATCTCCGAGTGTGACTGTCCCCATCACCGAGTGTGACAGACACCATCACTGAGTGTCACTGTCCCCATCCCCGAGTGTGACTGACACCATCACCGAGTGTGACTGTCCCCATCCCCGAGTGTGACTGTCCCCATCACCGAGTGTGACTGACACCTTCACCGAATGTGACTGACACAATCACCGAGTGTCACTGTCCCCATCACCGAGTGTGACTGACACCTTCACCGAATGTGACTGACACAATCACCGAGTGTGACTGTCCCCATCACAGAGTGTGACAGACACCTTCACCGAATGTGACTGACACAATCACCGAGTGTGATTGTCCCCATCACCGAGTGTGACTGACACCTTCACCGAGTGTGACTGACATCACCACTGAGTGTGACTGTCCCCATCACCGAGTGTGACTGTCCCCATCACCGAGTGTGACTGACACCTTCACCGAGTGTGACTGTCCCCATCACCGAGTGTGACTGACACCTTCACTGAGTGTGACTGACACCTTCACCGAGTGTCACTGTCCCCATCCCCGAGTGTGACTGTTCCCATCACCGAGTGTGACTGATACCATCGCCGAGTGTGACTATCCCCATCACCGAGTGTGACTGACAGCATCACTGAGTGTGACTGTCCCATCACCGAGTGTGACTGACACCATCACCGAGTGTGACTGTCCCCATCAGTGAGTGTGACAGACCCCATCACTGAGTGTGACTGACACCATCACCGAGTGTGACTGACACCATCCCCGAGTGTGACTGACACATTCACCGAGTGTGACTGTCACCATCACTGAGTGTGACTGATACCATCGCCGAGTGTGACTATCCCCATCACCGAGTGTGACTGACATCATCACTGAGTGAGACTGTCCCCATCACCGTGTGTGACAGACACCATCACCGAGTGTGACTGACACCATCACCGAGTGTGACAGACACCATCACCGAGTGTGACTGTCCCCATCCCTGAGTGTGATTGTCCCCATCACCGAGTGTGACTGACACCTTCACCGAGTGTGACTGACATCATCCCCGAGTGTGACTGACACATTCACCGAGTGTGACTGTCCCCATCCCCGAGTGTGACTGTCCCCATCACTGAGTGTGACTGATACCATCGCCGAGTGTGACAGACACCATCACCGAGTGTGACTGACATCATCACTGAGTGTGACTGTCCCCATCCCCGTGTGTGACTGACACCTTCACCGAGTGTGACTGACACCATCCCCGAGTGTGACTGACACCATCACCGAGTGTGACTGTCCCCATCCCCGAGTGTGACTATCCCCATCACCGAGTGTGACTGACATCTTCACCGAGTGTGACTGTCCCCATCACCGAGTGTGACTGTCCCCATCACCGAGTGTGACTGACACATACACTGAGTGTGACTGTCCCCATCACCGAGTGTGACTGACACCTTCACCGAGTGTGACTGTCCCCATCACCGAGTGTGACTGTCCCCATCACCGAGTGTGACTGACACCTTCACTGAGAGTGACTGTCCCCATCACCGAGTGTGACTGACACCTTCACCGAGTGTGACTGTCCCCATCACCGAGTGTGACTGTCCCCATCACCGAGTGTGACTGATACCATCGCCGAGTGTGACTATCCCCATCACCGAGTGTGACTGACATCATCACTGAGTGTGACTGTCCCCATCACCGAGTGTGACTGACACCATCACCGAGTGTGACTGTCCCCATCACTGAGTGTGACAGACACCATCGCCGAGTGTGACTGACACCATCACCGAGTGTGACTGACACAATCACCGAGTGTGAGAGACACCATCACCGAGTGTGACTGTCCCCATCACCGAGTGTGACTGACACCTTCACCGAATGTGACTGACACAATCACCGAGTGTGACTGTCCCCATCACCGAGTGTGACTGACACCTTCACTGAGTGTGACTGTCCCCATCACTGAGTGTGACTGACACCTTCACCGAGTGTCACTGTCCCCATCACCGAGTGTGACAGACACCATCACCGAGTGTGACTCACATCATCACTGAGTGTGACTGTCCCCATCACTGAGTGTGACTGACACCATCGCCGAGTGTGACTGTCCCCATCCCCGTGTGTGACTGTCCCCATCACCGAGTGTGACTGTCACCTTCACCGAATGTGACTGACACAATCACCGAGTGTGACTGTCCCCAACACCGAGTGTGACAGACACCTTCACCGAATGTGACTGACACAATCACCGAGTGTGACTGTCCCCATCACCGAGTGTGACTGACACCTTCACCGAGTGTGACTGACATCACCACTGAGTGTGACTGTCCCCATCACCGAGTGTGACTGTCCCCATCCCCGAGTGTGACTGTCCCCATCACCGAGTGTGACTGACACCTTCACCGAATGTGACTGACACAATCACTGAGTGTGACTGTCCCTATCACTGAGTGTGACAGACACCATCACCGAGTGTGACTGACACCATCACCGAGTGTGACTGGCCCATCCCTGAGTGTGACTGTCCCCATCACCGAGTGTGACTGACACCTTCACCGAGTGTGACTGACACCTTCACCGAATGTGACTGATACAATCACCGAGTGTGACTGTCCCCATCACCGAGTGTGACTGACACCTTCACCGAATGTGACTGATACAATCACCGAGTGTGACTGTCCCCATCACCGAGTGTGACTGACACCTTCACCGAGTGTGACTGTCCCCATCACTGAGTGTGACTGACACCTTCACCGAGTGTCACTGTCCCCATCCCTGAGTGTGACTGATACAATCACCGAGTGTGACTGATACAATCACCGAGTGTGACTGTCCCCATCACCGAGTGTGACTGACACCTTCACCGAGTGTGACTGTCCCCATCACCGAGTGTGACTGATACCATCGCCGAGTGTGACTATCCCCATCACCGAGTGTGACTGACATCATCACTGAGTGTGACTGTCCCCATCACCGAGTGTGACTGACACCATCACCGAGTGTGACTGTCCCCATCAGTGAGTGTGACAGACACCATCACCGAGTGTGACTGACACCATCAACGAGTGTGACTGACACCATCCCCGAGTGTGACTGACACATTCACCGAGTGTGACTGTCCCCATCACTGAGTGTCACGGATACCATCGCCGAGTGTGACTATCCCCATCACCGAGTGTGACTGACATCATCACCGAGTGTGACTGTCCCCATCACCGAGTGTGACAGACACCATCACCGAGTATGACTGACAACATCACCGAGTGTGACAGACACCATCACCGAGTGTGACTGTCCCCATCCCTGAGTGTGACTGTCCCCATCACCGAGTGTGACTGACACCATCACCGAGTGTGACTGACATCATCCCCGAGTGTGACTGACACATTCACCGAGTGTGACTGTCCCCATCACTGAGTGTGACTGATACCATCGCCGAGTGTGACTGACACCTTCACCAAGTGTGACTGACATCACCACTGAGTGTGACTGTCCCCATCACTGAGTGTGACAGCCCCCATCCCCGAGTGTGACTGTCCCCATCACCGAGTGTGACTGACACCTTGACCGAATGTGACTGACACAATCACCGAGTGTGACTGTCCCCATCACCGAGTGTGACTGACACCTTCACCGAGTGTGACTGACACCTTCACCGAATGTGACTGATACAATCACCGAGTGTGACTGTCCCCATCACCGAGTGTGACTGACACCTTCACCGAATGTGACTGATACAATCGCCGAGTGTGACTGTCCCCATCACCGAGTGTGACTGACACCTTCACCGTGTGTGACTGTCCCCATCACCGAGTGTGACTGATACCATCGCCGAGTGTGACTATCCCCATCACCGAGTGTGACTGACATCATCACTGAGTGTGACTGTCCCCATCACCGAGTGTGACTGACACCATCACCGAGTGTGACTGTCCCCAACAGTGAGTGTGACAGACACCATCACCGAGTGTGACTGACACCATCAACGAGTGTGACTGACACCATCCCCGAGTGTGACTGACACATTCACCGAGTGTGACTGTCCCCATCACTGAGTGTGACGGATACCATCGCCGAGTGTGACTATCCCCATCACCGAGTGTGACTGACATCATCACCGAGTGTGACTGTCCCCATCACTGAGTGTGACAGACACCATCACTGAGTATGACTGACAACATCACCGAGTGTGACAGACACCATCACCGAGTGTGACTTCCCCATCCCTGAGTGTGACTGTCCCCATCACCGAGTGTGACTGACACCATCACCGAGTGTGACTGACATCATCCCCGAGTGTGACTGACACATTCACCGAGTGTGACTGTCCCCATCACTGAGTGTGACTGATACCATCGCCGAGTGTGACTGACACCTTCACCTAGTGTGACTGACATCACCACTGAGTGTGACTGTCCCCATCACTGAGTGTGACAGCCCCCATCCCCGAGTGTGACTGTCCCCATCACCGAGTGTGACTGACACCTTCACCGAATGTGACTGACACAATCACCGAGTGTGACTGTCCCCATCACCGAGTGTGACTGACACCTTCACCGAGTGTGACTGACATCATCCCCGAGTGTGACTGACACATTCACCGAGTGTGACTGTCCCCATCCCCGAGTGTGACTGTCCCCATCACTGAGTGTGACTGATACCATCGCCGAGTGTGACTATCCCCATCACCGAGTGTGACTGACATCATCACTGAGTGTGACTGTCCCCATCACCGAGTGTGACTGACACCTTCACCGAGTGTGACTGACACCATCCCCGAGTGTGACTGACACCATCACCGAGTGTGACTGTCCCCATCCCCGAGTGTGACTATCCCCATCACCGAGTGTGACTGACATCTTCACCGAGTGTGACTGTCCCCATCACCGAGTGTGACTGTCCCCATCACCGAGTGTGACTGACACATACACTGAGTGTGACTGTCCCCATCACCGAGTGTGACTGACACCTTCACCGAGTGTGACTGTCCCCATCACCGAGTGTGACTGTCCCCATCACCGAGTGTGACTGACACCTTCACTGAGAGTGACTGTCCCCATCACCGAGTGTGACTGACACCTTCACCGAGTGTGACTGTCCCCATCACCGAGTGTGACTGTCCCCATCACCGAGTGTGACTGATACCATCGCCGAGTGTGACTATCCCCATCACCGAGTGTGACTGACATCATCACTGAGTGTGACTGTCCCCATCACCGAGTGTGACTGACACCATCACCGAGTGTGACTGTCCCCATCACTGAGTGTGACAGACACCATCGCCGAGTGTGACTGACACCATCACCGAGTGTGACTGACACAATCACCGAGTGTGAGAGACACCATCACCGAGTGTGACTGTCCCCATCACCGAGTGTGACTGACACCTTCACCGAATGTGACTGACACAATCACCGAGTGTGACTGTCCCCATCACCGAGTGTGACTGACACCTTCACTGAGTGTGACTGTCCCCATCACTGAGTGTGACTGACACCTTCACCGAGTGTCACTGTCCCCATCACCGAGTGTGACAGACACCATCACCGAGTGTGACTCACATCATCACTGAGTGTGACTGTCCCCATCACTGAGTGTGACTGACACCATCGCCGAGTGTGACTGTCCCCATCCCCGTGTGTGACTGTCCCCATCACCGAGTGTGACTGTCACCTTCACCGAATGTGACTGACACAATCACCGAGTGTGACTGTCCCCAACACCGAGTGTGACAGACACCTTCACCGAATGTGACTGACACAATCACCGAGTGTGACTGTCCCCATCACCGAGTGTGACTGACACCTTCACCGAGTGTGACTGACATCACCACTGAGTGTGACTGTCCCCATCACCGAGTGTGACTGTCCCCATCCCCGAGTGTGACTGTCCCCATCACCGAGTGTGACTGACACCTTCACCGAATGTGACTGACACAATCACCGAGTGTGACTGTCCCTATCACTGAGTGTGACAGACACCATCACCGAGTGTGACTGACACCATCACCGAGTGTGACTGGCCCATCCCTGAGTGTGACTGTCCCCATCACCGAGTGTGACTGACACCTTCACCGAGTGTGACTGACACCTTCACCGAATGTGACTGATACAATCACCGAGTGTGACTGTCCCCATCACCGAGTGTGACTGACACCTTCACCGAATGTGACTGATACAATCACCGAGTGTGACTGTCCCCATCACCGAGTGTGACTGACACCTTCACCGAGTGTGACTGTCCCCATCACTGAGTGTGACTGACACCTTCACCGAGTGTCACTGTCCCCATCCCTGAGTGTGACTGATACAATCACCGAGTGTGACTGATACAATAACCGAGTGTGACTGTCCCCATCACCGAGTGTGACTGACACCTTCACCGAGTGTGACTGTCCCCATCACTGAGTGTGACAGCCCCCATCCCCGAGTGTGACTGTCCCCATCACCGAGTGTGACTGACACCTTCACCGAATGTGACTGACACAATCACCGAGTGTGACTGTCCCCATCACCGAGTGTGACTGACACCTTCACCGAGTGTGACTGACACCTTCACCGAATGTGACTGATACAATCACCGAGTGTGACTGTCCCCATCACCGAGTGTGACTGACACCTTCACCGAATGTGACTGATACAATCACCGAGTGTGACTGTCCCCATCACCGAGTGTGACTGACACCTTCACCAAGTGTGACTGACATCACCACTGAGTGTGACTGTCCCCATCACTGAGTGTGACAGCCCCCATCCCCGAGTGTGACTGTCCCCATCACCGAGTGTGACTGACACCTTCACCGAATGTGACTGACACAATCACCGAGTGTGACTGTCCCCATCACCGAGTGTGACTGACACCTTCACCGAGTGTGACTGACACCTTCACCGAATGTGACTGATACAATCACCGAGTGTGACTGTCCCCATCACCGAGTCTGACTGACACCTTCACCGAATGTGACTGATACAATCACCGAGTGTGACTGTCCCCATCACCGAGTGTGACTGACACCTTCACCGTGTGTGACTGTCCCCATCACCGAGTGTGACTGATACCATCGCCGAGTGTGACTATCCCCATCACCGAGTGTGACTGACATCATCACTGAGTGTGACTGTCCCCATCACCGAGTGTGACTGACACCATCACCGAGTGTGACTGTCCCCAACAGTGAGTGTGACAGACACCATCACCGAGTGTGACTGACACCATCAACGAGTGTGACTGACACCATCCCCGAGTGTGACTGACACATTCACCGAGTGTGACTGTCCCCATCACTGAGTGTGACGGATACCATCGCCGAGTGTGACTATCCCCATCACCGAGTGTGACTGACATCATCACCGAGTGTGACTGTCCCCATCACTGAGTGTGACAGACACCATCACTGAGTATGACTGACAACATCACCGAGTGTGACAGACACCATCACCGAGTGTGACTTCCCCATCCCTGAGTGTGACTGTCCCCATCACCGAGTGTGACTGACACCATCACCGAGTGTGACTGACATCATCCCCGAGTGTGACTGACACATTCACCGAGTGTGACTGTCCCCATCACTGAGTGTGACTGATACCATCGCCGAGTGTGACTGACACCTTCACCTAGTGTGACTGACATCACCACTGAGTGTGACTGTCCCCATCACTGAGTGTGACAGCCCCCATCCCCGAGTGTGACTGTCCCCATCACCGAGTGTGACTGACACCTTCACCGAATGTGACTGACACAATCACCGAGTGTGACTGTCCCCATCACCGAGTGTGACTGACACCTTCACCGAGTGTGACTGACATCATCCCCGAGTGTGACTGACACATTCACCGAGTGTGACTGTCCCCATCCCCGAGTGTGACTGTCCCCATCACTGAGTGTGACTGATACCATCGCCGAGTGTGACTATCCCCATCACCGAGTGTGACTGACATCATCACTGAGTGTGACTGTCCCCATCACCGAGTGTGACTGACACCTTCACCGAGTGTGACTGACACCATCCCCGAGTGTGACTGACACCATCACCGAGTGTGACTGTCCCCATCCCCGAGTGTGACTATCCCCATCACCGAGTGTGACTGACATCTTCACCGAGTGTGACTGTCCCCATCACCGAGTGTGACTGTCCCCATCACCGAGTGTGACTGACACATACACTGAGTGTGACTGTCCCCATCACCGAGTGTGACTGACACCTTCACCGAGTGTGACTGTCCCCATCACCGAGTGTGACTGTCCCCATCACCGAGTGTGACTGACACCTTCACTGAGAGTGACTGTCCCCATCACCGAGTGTGACTGACACCTTCACCGAGTGTGACTGTCCCCATCACCGAGTGTGACTGTCCCCATCACCGAGTGTGACTGATACCATCGCCGAGTGTGACTATCCCCATCACCGAGTGTGACTGACATCATCACTGAGTGTGACTGTCCCCATCACCGAGTGTGACTGACACCATCACCGAGTGTGACTGTCCCCATCACTGAGTGTGACAGACACCATCGCCGAGTGTGACTGACACCATCACCGAGTGTGACTGACACAATCACCGAGTGTGAGAGACACCATCACCGAGTGTGACTGTCCCCATCACCGAGTGTGACTGACACCTTCACCGAATGTGACTGACACAATCACCGAGTGTGACTGTCCCCATCACCGAGTGTGACTGACACCTTCACTGAGTGTGACTGTCCCCATCACTGAGTGTGACTGACACCTTCACCGAGTGTCACTGTCCCCATCACCGAGTGTGACAGACACCATCACCGAGTGTGACTCACATCATCACTGAGTGTGACTGTCCCCATCACTGAGTGTGACTGACACCATCGCCGAGTGTGACTGTCCCCATCCCCGTGTGTGACTGTCCCCATCACCGAGTGTGACTGTCACCTTCACCGAATGTGACTGACACAATCACCGAGTGTGACTGTCCCCAACACCGAGTGTGACAGACACCTTCACCGAATGTGACTGACACAATCACCGAGTGTGACTGTCCCCATCACCGAGTGTGACTGACACCTTCACCGAGTGTGACTGACATCACCACTGAGTGTGACTGTCCCCATCACCGAGTGTGACTGTCCCCATCCCCGAGTGTGACTGTCCCCATCACCGAGTGTGACTGACACCTTCACCGAATGTGACTGACACAATCACCGAGTGTGACTGTCCCTATCACTGAGTGTGACAGACACCATCACCGAGTGTGACTGACACCATCACCGAGTGTGACTGGCCCATCCCTGAGTGTGACTGTCCCCATCACCGAGTGTGACTGACACCTTCACCGAGTGTGACTGACACCTTCACCGAATGTGACTGATACAATCACCGAGTGTGACTGTCCCCATCACCGAGTGTGACTGACACCTTCACCGAATGTGACTGATACAATCACCGAGTGTGACTGTCCCCATCACCGAGTGTGACTGACACCTTCACCGAGTGTGACTGTCCCCATCACTGAGTGTGACTGACACCTTCACCGAGTGTCACTGTCCCCATCCCTGAGTGTGACTGATACAATCACCGAGTGTGACTGATACAATCACCGAGTGTGACTGTCCCCATCACCGAGTGTGACTGACACCTTCACCGAGTGTGACTGTCCCCATCACTGAGTGTGACAGCCCCCATCACCGAGTGTGACTGTCCCCATCACCGACTGTGACTGACACCTTCACCGAATGTGACTGACACAATCACCGAGTGTGACTGTCCCCATCACCGAGTGTGACTGACACCTTCACCGAGTGTGACTGACACCTTCACCGAATGTGACTGATACAATCACCGAGTGTGACTGTCCCCATCACCGAGTGTGACTGACACCTTCACCGAATGTGACTGATACAATCACCGAGTGTGACTGTCCCCATCACCGAGTGTGACTGACACCTTCACCAAGTGTGACTGACATCACCACTGAGTGTGACTGTCCCCATCACTGAGTGTGACAGCCCCCATCCCCGAGTGTGACTGTCCCCATCACCGAGTGTGACTGACACCTTCACCGAATGTGACTGACACAATCACCGAGTGTGACTGTCCCCATCACCGAGTGTGACTGACACCTTCACCGAGTGTGACTGACACCTTCACCGAATGTGACTGATACAATCACCGAGTGTGACTGTCCCCATCACCGAGTCTGACTGACACCTTCACCGAATGTGACTGATACAATCACCGAGTGTGACTGTCCCCATCACCGAGTGTGACTGACACCTTCACCGTGTGTGACTGTCCCCATCACCGAGTGTGACTGATACCATCGCCGAGTGTGACTATCCCCATCACCGAGTGTGACTGACATCATCACTGAGTGTGACTGTCCCCATCACCGAGTGTGACTGACACCATCACCGAGTGTGACTGTCCCCAACAGTGAGTGTGACAGACACCATCACCGAGTGTGACTGACACCATCAACGAGTGTGACTGACACCATCCCCGAGTGTGACTGACACATTCACCGAGTGTGACTGTCCCCATCACTGAGTGTGACGGATACCATCGCCGAGTGTGACTATCCCCATCACCGAGTGTGACTGACATCATCACCGAGTGTGACTGTCCCCATCACTGAGTGTGACAGACACCATCACTGAGTATGACTGACAACATCACCGAGTGTGACAGACACCATCACCGAGTGTGACTTCCCCATCCCTGAGTGTGACTGTCCCCATCACCGAGTGTGACTGACACCATCACCGAGTGTGACTGACATCATCCCCGAGTGTGACTGACACATTCACCGAGTGTGACTGTCCCCATCACTGAGTGTGACTGATACCATCGCCGAGTGTGACTGACACCTTCACCTAGTGTGACTGACATCACCACTGAGTGTGACTGTCCCCATCACTGAGTGTGACAGCCCCCATCCCCGAGTGTGACTGTCCCCATCACCGAGTGTGACTGACACCTTCACCGAATGTGACTGACACAATCACCGAGTGTGACTGTCCCCATCACCGAGTGTGACTGACACCTTCACCGAGTGTGACTGACACCTTCACCGAATGTGCCTGATACAATCACCGAGTGTGACTGTCCCCATCACCGAGTGTGACTGACACCTTCACCGAATGTGACTGATACAATCACCGAGTGTGACTGTCCCCATCACCGTGTGACTGACACCTTCACCGATTGTGACTGTCCCCATCACCGAGTGTGACTGATACCATCGCCGAGTGTGACTATCCCCATCACCGAGTGTGACTGACATCATCACTGAGTGTGACTGTCCCCATCACCGAGTGTGACTGTCCCCATCACCGAGTGTGACTGACACCATCACCGAGTGTTACTGTCCTCATCAAAGAGTGTGACAGACACCATCACCGAGTGTGACTGACACCCTCAACGAGTGTGACTGACACCATCCCCGAGTGTGACTGACACATTCACCGAGTGTGACTGTCCCCATCACTGAGTGTGACGGATACCATCGCTGAGTGTGACTATCCCCATCACCGAGTGTGACTGACATCATCACCGAGTGTGACTGTCCCCATCACCGAGTGTGACAGACACCATCACCGAGTATGACTGACAACATCACCGAGTGTGGCAGACACCATCACCGAGTGTGACTGTCCCCATCCCTGAGTGTGACTGTCCCCATCACCGAGTGTGACTGACACCATCACCGAGTGTGACTGACATCATCCCCGAGTGTGACTGACACATTCACCGAGTGTGACTGTCCCCATCACTGAGTGTGACTGATACCATCGCCGAGTGTGACTATCCCCATCACCGAGTGTGACTGACATCATCACTAAGTGTGACTGTCCCCATCACCGAGTGTGACAGACACCATCCCCGAGTGTGACTGACACATTCACCGAGTGTGACTGTCCCCATCACTGAGTGTGACGGATACCATCGCTGAGTGTAACTATCCCCATCACCGAGTGTGACTGACATCATCACCGAGTGTGACTGTCCCCATCACCGAGTGTGACAGACACCATCACCGAGTATGACTGACAACATCACCGAGTGTGGCAGACACCATCACCGAGTGTGACTGTCCCCATCCCTGAGTGTGACTGTCCCCATCACCGAGTGTGACTGACACCATCACCGAGTGTGACTGACATCATCCCCGAGTGTGACTGACACATTCACCGAGTGTGACTGTCCCCATCACTGAGTGTGACTGATACCATCGCCGAGTGTGACTATCCCCATCACCGAGTGTGACTGACATCATCACTGAGTGTGACTGTCCCCATCACCGAGTGTGACAGACACCATCACCGAGTGTGGCAGACACCATCACCGCGTGCGACTGTCCCCATCCCTGAGTGTGACTGTCCCCATCACCGAGTGTGACTGACACCTTCACCGAGTGTGACTGACATCATCCCCGAGTGTGACTGACACATTCACCGAGTGTGACTGTCCCCATCACTGAGTGTGACTGATACCATCGCCGAGTGTGACTATCCCCATCACCGAGTGTGACTGACATCATCACTAAGTGTGACTGTCCCCATCACCGAGTGTGACACACACCATCACCGAGTGTGACTGACACCATCACCGAGTGTGACTGTCCCCATCCCTGAGTGTGACTGTCCCCATCACCGAGTGTGACTGTCCCCATCACCGAGTGTGACTGTCCCCATCCCTGAGTGTGACTGTCCCCATCACCGAGTGTGACTGACACCTTCACCGAGTGTGACTGTCCCCATCGCTGAGTGTGACTATCCCCATCACCGAGTGTGACTGACACCTTCACCGAGTGTGACTGACATCATCCCCGAGTGTCACAGACACCATCACCGAGTGTGACTGTCCCCATCAGTGAGTGTGACAGACACCATCACCGAGTATGACTGACATCATCACTGAGTGTGACTGTCCCCATCACCGAGTGTGACTGACACCATCACCGAGTGTGACTGTCCCCATCAGTGAGTGTGACAGACACCATCACCGAGTGTGACTGACACCATCACCGAGTGTGACTGACACCATCCCTGAGTGTGACTGACACATCACCGAGTGTGACTGTCCCCATCACTGAGTGTGACTGATACCATCGCCGAGTGTGCCTATCCCCATCACCGGGTGTGACTGACATCATCACTGAGTGTGACTGTCCCCATCACCGAGCGTCACAGACACCATCACCGAGTGTGACTGTCCCCATCACCGAGTGTCACAGACACCATCACCGAGTGTGACTGTCCCCATCAGTGACTGTGACAGACACCATCACCGAGTGTGACTGTCCCCATCACCGAGTGTGACTGACACATTCACCGAGTGTGACTGTCCCCATCACCGAGTGTGACTGACATCATCACTGAGTGTGACTGACATCATCACTGAGTGTGACTGTCCCCATCACCGAGTGTGACAGACACCATCACCGAGTGTGGCAGACACCATCACCGCGTGTGACTGTCCCCATCCCTGAGTGTGACTGTCCCCATCACCGAGTGTGACTGACAACTTCACCGAGTGTGACTGACATCATCCCCGAGTGTGACTGACACATTCACCGAGTGTGACTGTCCCCATCACTGAGTGTGACTGATACCATCGCCGAGTGTGACTATCCCCATCACCGAGTGTGACTGACATCATCACTGAGTGTGACTGTCCCCATCATCGAGTGTGACACACACCATCACCGAGTGTGACACACACGATCACCGAGTGTGACTGTCCACATCCCTGAGTGTGACTGTCCCCATCACCGAGTGTGACTGTACCCATCACCGAGTGTGACTGTCCCCATCCCTGAGTGTGACTGTCCCCATCACCGAGTGTGACTGACACCTTCACCGAGTGTGACTTACACCATCCCCGAGTGTGACTGACACCATCACCGAGTGTGACTGTCCCCATCCCCGAGTGTGACTGTCCCCATCACCGAGTGTGACTGACACTTTCACCGAGTGTGACTGTCCCCATCACCGAGTGTGACTGTCCCCATCACCGAGTGTGACTGACACCTTCACTGAGTGTGACTGTCCCCATCACCGAGTGTGACTGTCCCCATCACCGAGTGTGACTGATACCATCGCCGAGTGTGACTGACACCTTCACTGAGTGTGACTGTCCCCATCACCGAGTGTGACTGTCCCCATCACCGAGTGTGACTGATACCATCGCCGAGTGTGACTATCCCCATCACCGAGTGTGACTGACATCATCACTAAGTGTGACTGTCCCCATCACCGAGTGTGACACACACCATCACCGAGTGTGACACACACGATCACCGAGTGTGACTGTCCCCATCCCTGAGTGTGACTGTCCCCATCACCGAGTGTGACTGTCCCCATCACCGAGTGTGACTGTCCCCATCCCTGAGTGTGACTGTCCCCATCAGTGAGTGTGACAGACACCATCACCGAGTATGACTGACATCATCACTGAGTGTGACTGTCCCCATCACCGAGTGTGACTGACACCATCACCGAGTGTGACTGTCCCCATCAGTGAGTGTGACAGACACCATCACCGAGTATGACTGACATCATCACTGAGTGTGACTGTCCCCATCACCGAGTGTGACTGACACCATCACCGAGTGTGACTGTCCCCATCAGTGAGTGTGACAGACACCATCACCGAGTGTGACTGACACCATCACCGAGTGTGACTGACACCATCCCTGAGTGTGACTGACACATCACCGAGTGTGACTGTCCCCATCACTGAGTGTGACTGATACCATCGCCGAGTGTGCCTATCCCCATCACCGGGTGTGACTGACATCATCACTGAGTGTGACTGTCCCCATCACCGAGCGTCACAGACACCATCACCGAGTGTGACTGTCCCCATCACCGAGTGTCACAGACACCATCACCGAGTGTGACTGTCCCCATCAGTGACTGTGACAGACACCATCACTGAGTGTGACTGACACCATCACCGAGTGTGACTGACACCATCCCTGAGTATGACTGACACATTCACCGAGTGTGACTGTCCCCATCACCGAGTGTGACTGACACATTCACCGAGTGTGACTGTCCCCATCACCGAGTGTGACTGACATCATCACTGAGTGTGACTGACATCATCACTGAGTGTGACTGTCCCCATCACCGAGTGTGACAGACACCATCACCGAGTGTGGCAGACACCATCACCGCGTGTGACTGTCCCCATCCCTGAGTGTGACTGTCCCCATCACCGAGTGTGACTGACAACTTCACCGAGTGTGATTGACATCATCCCCGAGTGTGACTGACACATTCACCGAGTGTGACTGTCCCCATCACTGAGTGTGACTGATACCATCGCCGAGTGTGACTATCCCCATCACCGAGTGTGACTGACATCATCACTGAGTGTGACTGTCCCCATCATCGAGTGTGACACACACCATCACCGAGTGTGACACACACGATCACCGAGTGTGACTGTCCACATCCCTGAGTGTGACTGTCCCCATCACCGAGTGTGACTGTCCCCATCACCGAGTGTGACTGTCCCCATCCCTGAGTGTGACTGTCCCCATCACCGAGTGTGACTGACACCTTCACCGAGTGTGACTTACACCATCCCCGAGTGTGACTGACACCATCACCGAGTGTGACTGTCCCCATCCCCGAGTGTGACTGTCCCCATCACCGAGTGTGACTGACACTTTCACCGAGTGTGACTGTCCCCATCACCGAGTGTGACTGTCCCCATCACCGAGTGTGACTGACACCTTCACTGAGTGTGACTGTCCCCATCACCGAGTGTGACTGTCCCCATCACCGAGTGTGACTGATACCATCGCCGAGTGTGACTGACACCTTCACTGAGTGTGACTGTCCCCATCACCGAGTGTGACTGTCCCCATCACCGAGTGTGACTGATACCATCGCCGAGTGTGACTATCCCCATCACCGAGTGTGACTGACATCATCACTGAGTGTGACTGTCCCCATCACCGAGTGTGACAGACACCATCACCGAGTGTGACTGACACCATCACCGAGTGTGATTGACACAATCACCGAGTGTGACTTTCCCCATCACCGAGTGTGACAGACACCATCCCCGAGTGTGACTGTCCCCATCACCGAGTGTGACTGACACCTTCACTGAGTGTGACTGTCCCCATCACTGAGTGTGACTGACACCTTCACCGAGTGTCACTGTCCGCATCCCCGAGTGTGACTGATACCATCACCGAGTGTGACTGACATCACCACTGAGTGTGACTGTCCCCATCACCGAGTGTGACTGTCCCCATCCCCGAGTGTGACTGTCCCCATCACCGAGTGTGACTGACACCTTCACCGAATGTGACTGACACAATCACCGAGTGTGACTGTCCCCATCACCGAGTGTGACTGACACCTTCACTGAGTGTGACTGTCCCCATCACTGAGTGTGACTGACATCTTCACCGAGTGTCTTTGTCCCCATCCCCGAGTGTGACTGTCCCCATCACCGAGTGTGACTGATACCATCTCCGAGTGTGACTGTCCCCATCACCGAGTGTGACTGACACCATCACCGAGTGTGACTGACCACATCACCGAGTGTGACTGTCCCCATCACCGAGTGTGACAGACACCATCACCGGAGTGTGACTGTCCCCATCCCTGAGTGTGACTGTCCCCATCACCGAGTGTGACAGACACCATCACCGAGTGTGACTGTCCCCATCCCTGAGTGTGACTGTCCCCATCACCGAGTGTGACTGACACCATCACCGAGTGTGACTGACATCATCCCCGAGTGTGACTGACACATTCACCGAGTGTGACTGTCCCCATCACTGAGTGTGACTGATACCATCGCCGAGTGTGACTATCCCCATCACCGAGTGTGACTGACATCATCACTGAGTGTGACTGTCCCCATCACCGAGTGTGACAGACACCATCACCGAGTGTGGCAGACACCATCACCGCGTGCGACTGTCCCCATCCCTGAGTGTGACTGTCCCCATCACCGAGTGTGACTGACACCTTCACCGAGTGTGACTGACATCATCCCCGAGTGTGACTGACACATTCACCGAGTGTGACTGTCCCCATCACTGAGTGTGACTGATACCATCGCCGAGTGTGACTATCCCCATCACCGAGTGTGACTGACATCATCACTAAGTGTGACTGTCCCCATCACCGAGTGTGACACACACCATCACCGAGTGTGACACACACGATCACCGAGTGTGACTGTCCCCATCACCGAGTGTGACTGTCCCCATCACCGAGTGTGACTGTCCCCATCCCTGAGTGTGACTGTCCCCATCACCGAGTGTGACTGACACCTTCACCGAGTGTGACTGTCCCCATCGCTGAGTGTGACTATCCCCATCACCGAGTGTGACTGACACCTTCACCGAGTGTGACTGACATCATCCCCGAGTGTCACAGACACCATCACCGAGTGTGACTGTCCCCATCAGTGAGTGTGACAGACACCATCACCGAGTATGACTGACATCATCACTGAGTGTGACTGTCCCCATCACCGAGTGTGACTGACACCATCACCGAGTGTGACTGTCCCCATCAGTGAGTGTGACAGACACCATCACCGAGTGTGACTGACACCATCACCGAGTGTGACTGACACCATCCCTGAGTGTGACTGACACATCACCGAGTGTGACTGTCCCCATCACTGAGTGTGACTGATAACATCGCCGAGTGTGCCTATCCCCATCACCGGGTGTGACTGACATCATCACTGAGTGTGACTGTCCCCATCACCGAGCGTCACAGACACCATCACCGAGTGTGACTGTCCCCATCACCGAGTGTCACAGACACCATCACCGAGTGTGACTGTCCCCATCAGTGACTGTGACAGACACCATCACCGAGTGTGACTGTCCCCATCACCGAGTGTGACTGACACATTCACCGAGTGTGACTGTCCCCATCACCGAGTGTGACTGACATCATCACTGAGTGTGACTGACATCATCACTGAGTGTGACTGTCCCCATCACCGAGTGTGACAGACACCATCACCGAGTGTGGCAGACACCATCACCGCGTGTGACTGTCCCCATCCCTGAGTGTGACTGTCCCCATCACCGAGTGTGACTGACAACTTCACCGAGTGTGACTGACATCATCCCCGAGTGTGACTGACACATTCACCGAGTGTGACTGTCCCCATCACTGAGTGTGACTGACATCTTCACCGAGTGTCTTTGTCCCCATCCCCGAGTGTGACTGTCCCCATCACCGAGTGTGACTGATACCATCTCCGAGTGTGACTGTCCCCATCACCGAGTGTGACTGACACCATCACCGAGTGTGACTGACCACATCACCGAGTGTGACTGTCCCCATCACCGAGTGTGACAGACACCATCACCGGAGTGTGACTGTCCCCATCCCTGAGTGTGACTGTCCCCATCACCGAGTGTGACAGACACCATCACCGAGTGTGACTGTCCCCATCCCTGAGTGTGACTGTCCCCATCACCGAGTGTGACTGACACCTTCACCGAGTGTGACTGACATCACCACTGAGTGTGACTGTCCCCATCACCGAGTGTGACTGTCCCCATCCCCGAGTGTGACTGTCCCCATCACCGAGTGTGACTGTCCCCATCCCCGAGTGTGACTGTCCCCATCACCGAGTGTGACTGACACCATCACTGAGTGTGACTGTCCCCATCACTGAGTGTGACTGACACCTTCACCGAGTGTCACTGTCCCCATCCCCGAGTGTGACTGATACCATCACCGAGTGTGACTATCCCCATCACCGAGTGTGACTGTCCCCATCACTGAGTGTGACTGATACCATCGCCGAGTGTGACTATCCCCATCACCGGGTGTGACTGACATCATCACTGAGTGTGACTGTCCCCATCACCGAGCGTCACAGACACCATCACCGAGTGTGACTGTCCCCATCACCGAGTTTCACAGACACCATCACCGAGTGTGACTGTCCCCATCAGTGAGTGTGACAGACACCATCACCGAGTGTGACTGACACCATCACCGAGTGTGACTGACACCATCCCTGAGTGTGACTGACACATTCACCGAGTGTGACTGTCCCCATCACCGAGTGTGACTGACACATTCACCGAGTGTGACTGTCCCCATCACCGAGTGTGACTGACATCATCACTGAGTGTGACTGACATCATCACTGAGTGTGACTGTCCCCATCACCGAGTGTGACAGACACCATCACCGAGTGTGACAGACACCATCACCGAGTGTGACTGTCCCCATCCCTGAGTGTGACTGTCCCCATCACCGAGTGTGACTGACACCTTCACCGAGTGTGACTGACATCATCCCCGAGTGTGACTGACACATTCACCGAGTGTGTCTGTCCCCATCACTGAGTGTGACTGATACCATCGCCGAGTGTGACTATCCCCATCACCGAGTGTGACTGACATCATCACTGAGTGTGACTGTCCCCATCACCGAGTGTCACAGACACCATCACCGAGTGTGACTGTCCCCATCAGTGAGTGTGACAGACACCATCACCGAGTGTGACTGACACCATCACCGAGTGTGACTGACACCATCCCTGAGTGTGACTGACACATTCACCGAGTGTGACTGTCCCCATCACCGAGTGTGACTGACACATTCACCGAGTGTGACTGTCCCCAGCACCGAGTGTGACTGACATCATCACTGAGTGTGACTGACATCATCACTGAGTGTGACTGTCCCCATCACCGAGTGTGACAGACACCATCACCGAGTGTGACAGACACCATCACCGAGTGTGACTGTCCCCATCCCTGAGTGTGACTGTCCCCATCACCGAGTGTGACTGACACCTTCACCGAGTGTGACTGACATCATCCCCGAGTGTGACTGACACATTCACCGAGTGTGACTGTCCCCATCACTGAGTGTGACTGATACCATCGCCGAGTGTGACTATCCCCATCACCGAGTGTGACTGACATCATCACTGAGTGTGACTGTCCCCATCACCGAGTGTGACACACACCATCACCGAGTGTGACAGACACCATAACCGAGTGTGACTGTCCCCATCCCTGAGTGTGACTGTCCCCATCACCGAGTGTGACTGTCCCCATCACCGAGTGTGACTGTCCCCATCCCTGAGTGTGACTGACACCATCACCGAGTGTTACTGTCCCCTTCCCCGAGTGTGACTGTCCCCATCACCGAGTGTGACTGACACTTTTACCGAGTGTGACTGTCCCCATCACCGAGTGTGACTGTCCCCATCACCGAGTGTGACTGACACCTTCTCTGAGTGTGACTGTCCCCATCACCGAGTGTGACTGTCCCCATCACCGAGTGTGACTGATACCATCGCCGAGTGTGACTGACACCTTCACTGAGTGTGACTGTCCCCATCACCAAGTGTGACTGTCCCCATCACCGAGTGTGACTGATACCATCGCCGAGTGTGACTATCCCCATCACCGAGTGTGACTGACATCATCACTGAGTGTGACTGTCCACATCACCGAGTGTGACAGACACCATCACCGAGTGTGACTGACATCATCACCGAGTGTGATTGACACAATCACCGAGTGTGACTTTCCCCATCACCGAGTGTGACTGACACCTTTACCGAATGTGACTGACACAATCACCGAGTGTGACTGTCCCCATCACCGAGTGTGACTGACACCTTCACTGAGTGTGACTGACACAATCACCGAGTGTCACTGTCCCCATCACCGAGTGTGACTGACACCTTCACTGAGTGTGACTGATACCATCGCCGAGTGTGACTATCCCCATCACCGAGTGTGACTGACATCATCACTGAGTGTGACTATCCCCATCACCGAGTGTGACTGACACCATCACCGAGTGTGACTGTCCCCATCACTGAGTGTGACAGACACCAAATCCGAGTGTGACTGACATCACCAATGAGTGTGACTGACACAATCACCGTGTGTGACTGACATCACCACTGAGTGTGACTGATACCATCACCGAGTGTGACTGTCCCCATTCCCGAGTGTGACTGTCCCCATCCCCGAGTGTGACTGACACCTTCACCGAATGTGACTGACACAAACACCGAGTGTGACTGTCCCCATCACCGAGTGTGAAAGACACCATCACCGAGTGTGACTGACATCACCACTGAGTGTGACTGACACCATCACCGAGTGTGACTGTCCCCATTCCCGAGTGTGACTGTTCCCATCCTCGAGTGTGACTGACACCTTCACCGAATGTGACTGACACAAACACCGAGTGTGACTGTCCCCATCACCGAGTGTGACAGACACCTTCACTGAGTGTGACTGACACCATCACCGAGTGTGACTGACACCTTCACCGAGTGTGACTGACACAATCACCGAGTGTGACTGTCCCCATCACCGAGTGTGACAGACACCTTCACCGAATGTGACTGACACCATCCCCGAGTGTGACTGACACATTCACCGAGTGTGACTGTCCCCATCACCGAGTGTGACTGTCCCCATCCCCGAGTGTGACTGTCCCCATCACCGAGTGTGATTGACACCTTCACCGAATGTGACTGTCACAATCACCGAGTGTGACTGTCCGCATCACCGAGTGTGACAGACACCTTCACTGAGTGTGACTGACACCATCACCGAGTGTGACTGACACCTTCACTGAGTGTGACTGACACAATCACCGAGTGTGACTGTCCCCATCACCGAGTGTGACAGACACCTTCACCGAATGTGACTGACACAATCACCGAGTGTCACTGTCCCCATCACCGAGTGTGACTGATACCATCTCCGAGTGTGACTGACACCATCACCGAGTGTGACTGTCCCCATCACCGAGTGTGACTGATACCATCACTGAGTGTGACTGACACAATCACCGAGTGTCACTGTCCCCATCACCGAGTGTGACTGACACCTTCACCGAATGTGACTGACACAATAACCGAGTGTGACTGTCCCCATCCCCGAGTGTGACTGTCCCCATCACCGAGTGTGACTGACACCATCACCGAGTGTGACTGTCCCCATCAGTGAGTGTGACAGACACCATCACCGAGTGTGACTGACACCATCACCAAGTGTGACTGACACCTTCACCGAGTGTGACTGACACCATCCCCGAGTTTGACTGTCCCCATCACTGAGTGTGACTGACACCTTCACCGAGTGTGACTGTCCCCATCACCGAGTGTGACTGTCCCCATCACCGAGTGTGACAGACACCATCACCGAGTGTCACTGTACCCATCCCCGAGTGTGACTGACACCATCACCGAGTGTGACTGTCCCCATCCCCGAGTGTGAGTGTCCCCATCACCGAGTGTGACTGACACCTTCACCAAATGTGACTGACACAATCACCGAGTGTCACTGTCCCCATCACCGAGTGTGACTGACACCTTCACCGAGTGTGACTGTCCCCATCACTGAGTGTGACAGACACCATCACCGAGTGTGACTGACACCATCACCGAGTGTGACTGACACAATCACCGAGTGTGACTGTCCCCATCACCGAGTGTGACAGACACCATCACCGAGTGTCACTGTCCCCATCCCCGAGTGTGACTGACACCATCACCGAGTGTGACTGTCCCCATCCCCGAGTGTGACTGTCCCCATCCACTAGTGTGACTGACACCATCCACTATTGTGACTGACACCATCACCGAGTGTGACTGTCCCCATCACTGAATGTGACAGACACCATCCCCGAGTGTGACTGACACCATCACCGAGTGTGACTGTCCCCATCCCCGAGTGTGACTGTCCCCATCACCGAGTGTGACTGACATCTTCACCGAATGTGACTGACACAATCAACGAGTGTCACTGTCCCCATCACCGAGTGTGACTGACACCTTCACTGAGTGTGACTGTCCCCATCACCGAGTGTGACTGACACCATCACCGAGTGTGACTGTCCCCATCACTGAGTGTGACAGACACCATCACCGAGTGTGACTGTCCCCATCGCCGAGTGTGACTGTCCCCATCGCCGAGTGTGACTGTCCCCATCACTGAGTGTGACAGACACCATCACCGAGTGTGACTGACATCACCACTGAGTGTGACTGACACCATCACCGAGTGTGACTGTCCCCATCCCCGAGTGTGACTGTCCCCATCACCGAGTGTGACTGACACCTTCACCGAATGTGACTGACACAATCACCGAGTGTGACTGTCCCCATCACCGAGTGTGACTGACACCTTCACCGAGTGTGACTGACATCACCACTGAGTGTGACTGTCCCCATCACCGAGTGTGACTGTCCCCATCTCCGAGTGTGACTGACACCTTCACCGAGTGTGACTGTCCCCATCACCGAGTGTGACTGACACCTTCACTGAGTGTGACTGTCCCCATCACCGAGTGTGACTGACACCTTCACTGAGTGTCACTGTCCCCATCCCCGAGTGTGACTGTCCCCATCACCGAGTGTGACTGATACCATCGCCGAGTGTGACTATCACCATCACCGAGTGTGACTGACATCATCACTGAGTGTGACTGTCCCCATCACCGAGTGTGACTGACACCATCACCGAGTGTGACTGTCCCCATCAGTGAGTCTGACAGACCCCATCACTGAGTGTGACTGACACCATCACCGAGTGTGACTGACACCATCCCCGAGTGTGACTGACACATTCACCGAGTGTGACTGTCACCATCACTGAGTGTGACTGATACCATCGCCGAGTGTGACTATCCCCATCACCGAGTGTGACTGACATCATCACTGAGTGTGACTGTCCCCATCACCGAGTGTGACAGACACCATCACTGAGTGTGACTGACACCATCACCGAGTGTGATAGACACCATCACCGAGTGTGACTGTCCCCATCCCTGAGTGTGACTGTCCCCATCACCGAGTGTGACTGACACCTTCACCGAGTGTGACTGACACAATCACCGAGTGTGACTGACACATTCACCGAGTGTGACTGTCCCCATCACTGAGTGTGACTGATACCATCGCCGAGTGTGACTATCCCCATCACCGAGTGTGACTGACATCATCCCCGAGTGTGACTGACACATTCACCGAGTGTGTCTGTCCCCATCACTGAGTGTGACTGATACCATCGCCGAGTGTGACTATCCCCATCACCGAGTGTGACTGACATCATCACTGAGTGTGACTGTCCCCATCACCGAGTGTCACAGACACCATCACCGAGTGTGACTGTCCCCATCAGTGAGTGTGACAGACACCATCACCGAGTGTGACTGACACCATCACCGAGTGTGACTGACACCATCCCTGAGTGTGACTGACACATTCACCGAGTGTGACTGTCCCCATCACCGAGTGTGACTGACACATTCACCGAGTGTGACTGTCCCCAGCACCGAGTGTGACTGACATCATCACTGAGTGTGACTGACATCATCACTGAGTGTGACTGTCCCCATCACCGAGTGTGACAGACACCATCACCGAGTGTGACAGACACCATCACCGAGTGTGACTGTCCCCATCCCTGAGTGTGACTGTCCCCATCACCGAGTGTGACTGACACCTTCACCGAGTGTGACTGACATCATCCCCGAGTGTGACTGACACATTCACCGAGTGTGACTGTCCCCATCACTGAGTGTGACTGATACCATCGCCGAGTGTGACTATCCCCATCACCGAGTGTGACTGACATCATCACTGAGTGTGACTGTCCCCATCACCGAGTGTGACACACACCATCACCGAGTGTGACAGACACCATAACCGAGTGTGACTGTCCCCATCCCTGAGTGTGACTGTCCCCATCACCGAGTGTGACTGTCCCCATCACCGAGTGTGACTGTCCCCATCCCTGAGTGTGACTGACACCATCACCGAGTGTTACTGTCCCCTTCCCCGAGTGTGACTGTCCCCATCACCGAGTGTGACTGACACTTTTACCGAGTGTGACTGTCCCCATCACCGAGTGTGACTGTCCCCATCACCGAGTGTGACTGACACCTTCTCTGAGTGTGACTGTCCCCATCACCGAGTGTGACTGTCCCCATCACCGAGTGTGACTGATACCATCGCCGAGTGTGACTGACACCTTCACTGAGTGTGACTGTCCCCATCACCAAGTGTGACTGTCCCCATCACCGAGTGTGACTGATACCATCGCCGAGTGTGACTATCCCCATCACCGAGTGTGACTGACATCATCACTGAGTGTGACTGTCCACATCACCGAGTGTGACAGACACCATCACCGAGTGTGACTGACATCATCACCGAGTGTGATTGACACAATCACCGAGTGTGACTTTCCCCATCACCGAGTGTGACTGACACCTTTACCGAATGTGACTGACACAATCACCGAGTGTGACTGTCCCCATCACCGAGTGTGACTGACACCTTCACTGAGTGTGACTGACACAATCACCGAGTGTCACTGTCCCCATCACCGAGTGTGACTGACACCTTCACTGAGTGTGACTGATACCATCGCCGAGTGTGACTATCCCCATCACCGAGTGTGACTGACATCATCACTGAGTGTGACTATCCCCATCACCGAGTGTGACTGACACCATCACCGAGTGTGACTGTCCCCATCACTGAGTGTGACAGACACCAAATCCGAGTGTGACTGACATCACCAATGAGTGTGACTGACACAATCACCGTGTGTGACTGACATCACCACTGAGTGTGACTGATACCATCACCGAGTGTGACTGTCCCCATTCCCGAGTGTGACTGTCCCCATCCCCGAGTGTGACTGACACCTTCACCGAATGTGACTGACACAAACACCGAGTGTGACTGTCCCCATCACCGAGTGTGAAAGACACCATCACCGAGTGTGACTGACATCACCACTGAGTGTGACTGACACCATCACCGAGTGTGACTGTCCCCATTCCCGAGTGTGACTGTTCCCATCCTCGAGTGTGACTGACACCTTCACCGAATGTGACTGACACAAACACCGAGTGTGACTGTCCCCATCACCGAGTGTGACAGACACCTTCACTGAGTGTGACTGACACCATCACCGAGTGTGACTGACACCTTCACCGAGTGTGACTGACACAATCACCGAGTGTGACTGTCCCCATCACCGAGTGTGACAGACACCTTCACCGAATGTGACTGACACCATCCCCGAGTGTGACTGACACATTCACCGAGTGTGACTGTCCCCATCACCGAGTGTGACTGTCCCCATCCCCGAGTGTGACTGTCCCCATCACCGAGTGTGATTGACACCTTCACCGAATGTGACTGTCACAATCACCGAGTGTGACTGTCCGCATCACCGAGTGTGACAGACACCTTCACTGAGTGTGACTGACACCATCACCGAGTGTGACTGACACCTTCACTGAGTGTGACTGACACAATCACCGAGTGTGACTGTCCCCATCACCGAGTGTGACAGACACCTTCACCGAATGTGACTGACACAATCACCGAGTGTCACTGTCCCCATCACCGAGTGTGACTGATACCATCTCCGAGTGTGACTGACACCATCACCGAGTGTGACTGTCCCCATCACCGAGTGTGACTGATACCATCACTGAGTGTGACTGACACAATCACCGAGTGTCACTGTCCCCATCACCGAGTGTGACTGACACCTTCACCGAATGTGACTGACACAATAACCGAGTGTGACTGTCCCCATCCCCGAGTGTGACTGTCCCCATCACCGAGTGTGACTGACACCATCACCGAGTGTGACTGTCCCCATCAGTGAGTGTGACAGACACCATCACCGAGTGTGACTGACACCATCACCAAGTGTGACTGACACCTTCACCGAGTGTGACTGACACCATCCCCGAGTTTGACTGTCCCCATCACTGAGTGTGACTGACACCTTCACCGAGTGTGACTGTCCCCATCACCGAGTGTGACTGTCCCCATCACCGAGTGTGACAGACACCATCACCGAGTGTCACTGTACCCATCCCCGAGTGTGACTGACACCATCACCGAGTGTGACTGTCCCCATCCCCGAGTGTGAGTGTCCCCATCACCGAGTGTGACTGACACCTTCACCAAATGTGACTGACACAATCACCGAGTGTCACTGTCCCCATCACCGAGTGTGACTGACACCTTCACCGAGTGTGACTGTCCCCATCACTGAGTGTGACAGACACCATCACCGAGTGTGACTGACACCATCACCGAGTGTGACTGACACAATCACCGAGTGTGACTGTCCCCATCACCGAGTGTGACAGACACCATCACCGAGTGTCACTGTCCCCATCCCCGAGTGTGACTGACACCATCACCGAGTGTGACTGTCCCCATCCCCGAGTGTGACTGTCCCCATCCACTAGTGTGACTGACACCATCCACTAGTGTGACTGACACCATCACCGAGTGTGACTGTCCCCATCACTGAATGTGACAGACACCATCCCCGAGTGTGACTGACACCATCACCGAGTGTGACTGTCCCCATCCCCGAGTGTGACTGTCCCCATCACCGAGTGTGACTGACATCTTCACCGAATGTGACTGACACAATCAACGAGTGTCACTGTCCCCATCACCGAGTGTGACTGACACCTTCACTGAGTGTGACTGTCCCCATCACCGAGTGTGACTGACACCATCACCGAGTGTGACTGTCCCCATCACTGAGTGTGACAGACACCATCACCGAGTGTGACTGTCCCCATCGCCGAGTGTGACTGTCCCCATCGCCGAGTGTGACTGTCCCCATCACTGAGTGTGACAGACACCATCACCGAGTGTGACTGACATCACCACTGAGTGTGACTGACACAATCACTGAGTGTGACTGTCCCCATCACCGAGTGTGACAGACACCATCACCGAGTGTGACTGACACCATCACCGAGTGTGACTGACACCATCACCGAGTGTGACTGTACCCATCCCCGAGTGTGACTGTCCCCATCACCGAGTGTGACTGACACCTTCACCGAATGTGACTGACACAATCACCGAGTGTGACTGTCCCCATCACCGAGTGTGACTGACACCTTCACCGAGTGTGACTGACATCACCACTGAGTGTGACTGTCCCCATCACCGAGTGTGACTGTCCCCATCTCCGAGTGTGACTGACACCTTCACCGAGTGTGACTGTCCCCATCACCGAGTGTGACTGACACCTTCACTGAGTGTGACTGTCCCCATCACCGAGTGTGACTGACACCTTCACTGAGTGTCACTGTCCCCATCCCCGAGTGTGACTGTCCCCATCACCGAGTGTGACTGATACCATCGCCGAGTGTGACTATCACCATCACCGAGTGTGACTGACATCATCACTGAGTGTGACTGTCCCCATCACCGAGTGTGACTGACACCATCACCGAGTGTGACTGTCCCCATCAGTGAGTGTGACAGACCCCATCACTGAGTGTGACTGACACCATCACCGAGTGTGACTGACACCATCCCCGAGTGTGACTGACACATTCACCGAGTGTGACTGTCACCATCACTGAGTGTGACTGATACCATCGCCGAGTGTGACTATCCCCATCACCGAGTGTGACTGACATCATCACTGAGTGTGACTGTCCCCATCACCGAGTGTGACAGACACCATCACTGAGTGTGACTGACACCATCACCGAGTGTGATAGACACCATCACCGAGTGTGACTGTCCCCATCCCTGAGTGTGACTGTCCCCATCACCGAGTGTGACTGACACCTTCACCGAGTGTGACTGACACAATCACCGAGTGTGACTGACACATTCACCGAGTGTGACTGTCCCCATCACTGAGTGTGACTGATACCATCGCCGAGTGTGACTATCGCCATCACCGAGTGTGACTGACATCATCACTGAGTGTGACTGTCCCCATCACCGAGTGTGACTGACACCATCACCGAGTGTGACTGACACCATCACCGAGTGTGACTGTCCCCATCCCTGAGTGTGACTGCCCCATCACCGAGTGTGACTGACACCTTCACCGAGTGGGACTGACACCATCCCCAAGTGTGACTGTCCCCATCACCGAGTGTGACTGACACCTTCACCGAGTGTGACTGTCCCCATCACCGAGTGTGACTGACACCTTCACCGAGTGTGACTGTCCCCATCACCGAGTGTGACTGACACCTTCACCGAGTGTGACTGTCCCCATCACCGAGCGGCACTGTCCCCATCCCCGAGTGTGACTGTCCCCATCACCGAGTGTGACTATCCCCATCACCGAGTGTGACTGACATCATCACTGAGTGTAACTGTCCCCATCACCGAGTGTGACTGACACCATCACCGAGTGTGACTGTCCCCATCACTGAGTGTGACAGACACCATCACCGAGTGTGACTGTCCCCATCACCGAGTGTGACTGTCCCCATCATCGAGTGTGACTGACACCTTCACCGAGTGTGACTGTCCCCATCACCGAGTGTGACTGACACCTTCACCGAGTGTGATTGTCCCCATCACCGAGTGTGACAGACACCTTCACTGAGTGTGACTGACACCATCACCGAGTGTGACTGACACCTTCACTGAGTGTGACTGACACAATCACCGAGTGTGACTGTCCCCATCACCGAGTGTGACAGACACCTTCACCGAATGTGACTGACACAATCACCGAGTGTCACTGTCCCCATCACCGAGTGTGACTGATACCATCTCCGAGTGTGACTGACACCATCACCGAGTGTGACTGTCCCCATCACCAAGTGTGACTGATACCATCACTGAGTGTGACTGACACAATCACCGAGTGTCACTGTCCCCATCACCGAGTGTGACTGACACCTTCACCGAATGTGACTGACACAATAACCGAGTGTGACTGTCCCCATCCCCGAGTGTGACTGTCCCCATCACCGAGTGTGACTGACACCATCACCGAGTGTGACTGTCCCCATCAGTGAGTGTGACAGACACCATCACCGAGTGTGACTGACACCATCACCAAGTGTGACTGACACCTTCACCGAGTGTGACTGACACCATCCCCGAGTTTGACTGTCCCCATCACTGAGTGTGACTGACACCTTCACCGAGTGTGACTGTCCCCATCACCGAGTGTGACTGTCCCCATCACCGAGTGTGACAGACACCATCACCGAGTGTCACTGTACCCATCCCCGAGTGTGACTGACACCATCACCGAGTGTGACTGTCCCCATCCCCGAGTGTGAGTGTCCCCTTCACCGAGTGTGACTGACACCTTCACCAAATGTGACTGACACAATCACCGAGTGTCACTGTCCCCATCACCGAGTGTGACTGACACCTTCACCGAGTGTGACTGTCCCCATCACTGAGTGTGACAGACACCATCACCGAGTGTGACTGACACCATCACCGAGTGTGACTGACACAATCACCGAGTGTGACTGTCCCCATCACCGAGTGTGACAGACACCATCACCGAGTGTCACTGTCCCCATCCCCGAGTGTGACTGACACCATCACCGAGTGTGACTGTCCCCATCCCCGAGTGTGACTGTCCCCATCCACTAGTGTGACTGACACCATCCACTAGTGTGACTGACACCATCACCGAGTGTGACTGTCCCCATCACTGAATGTGACAGACACCATCCCCGAGTGTGACTGACACCATCACCGAGTGTGACTGTCCCCATCCCCGAGTGTGACTGTCCCCATCACCGAGTGTGACTGACATCTTCACCGAATGTGACTGACACAATCAACGAGTGTCACTGTCCCCATCACCGAGTGTGACTGACACCTTCACTGAGTGTGACTGTCCCCATCACCGAGTGTGACTGACACCATCACCGAGTGTGACTGTCCCCATCACTGAGTGTGACAGACACCATCACCGAGTGTGACTGTCCCCATCGCCGAGTGTGACTGTCCCCATCGCCGAGTGTGACTGTCCCCATCACTGAGTGTGACAGACACCATCACCGAGTGTGACTGACATCACCACTGAGTGTGACTGACACAATCACTGAGTGTGACTGTCCCCATCACCGAGTGTGACAGACACCATCACCGAGTGTGACTGACTCCATCACCGAGTGTGACTGACACCATCACCGAGTGTGACTGTACCCATCCCCGAGTGTGACTGTCCCCATCACCGAGTGTGACTGACACCTTCACCGAATGTGACTGACACAATCACCGAGTGTGACTGTCCCCATCACCGAGTGTGACTGACACCTTCACCGAGTGTGACTGACATCACCACTGAGTGTGACTGTCCCCATCACCGAGTGTGACTGTCCCCATCTCCGAGTGTGACTGACACCTTCACCGAGTGTGACTGTCCCCATCACCGAGTGTGACTGACACCTTCACTGAGTGTGACTGTCCCCATCACCGAGTGTGACTGACACCTTCACTGAGTGTCACTGTCCCCATCCCCGAGTGTGACTGTCCCCATCACCGAGTGTGACTGATACCATCGCCGAGTGTGACTATCACCATCACCGAGTGTGACTGACATCATCACTGAGTGTGACTGTCCCCATCACCGAGTGTGACTGACACCATCACCGAGTGTGACTGTCCCCATCAGTGAGTCTGACAGACCCCATCACTGAGTGTGACTGACACCATCACCGAGTGTGACTGACACCATCCCCGAGTGTGACTGACACATTCACCGAGTGTGACTCACCATCACTGAGTGTGACTGATACCATCGCCGAGTGTGACTATCCCCATCACCGAGTGTGACTGACATCATCACTGAGTGTGACTGTCCCCATCACCGAGTGTGACAGACACCATCACTGAGTGTGACTGACACCATCACCGAGTGTGATAGACACCATCACCGAGTGTGACTGTCCCCATCCCTGAGTGTGACTGTCCCCATCACCGAGTGTGACTGACACCTTCACCGAGTGTGACTGACACAATCACCGAGTGTGACTGACACATTCACCGAGTGTGACTGTCCCCATCACTGAGTGTGACTGATACCATCGCCGAGTGTGACTATCGCCATCACCGAGTGTGACTGACATCATCACTGAGTGTGACTGTCCCCATCACCGAGTGTGACTGACACCATCACCGAGTGTGACTGACACCATCACCGAGTGTGACTGTCCCCATCCCTGAGTGTGACTGCCCCATCACCGAGTGTGACTGACACCTTCACCGAGTGGGACTGACACCATCCCCAAGTGTGACTGTCCCCATCACCGAGTGTGACTGACACCTTCACCGAGTGTGACTGTCCCCATCACCGAGTGTGACTGACACCTTCACCGAGTGTGACTGTCCCCATCACCGAGTGTGACTGACACCTTCACCGAGTGTGACTGTCCCCATCACCGAGCGGCACTGTCCCCATCCCCGAGTGTGACTGTCCCCATCACCGAGTGTGACTATCCCCATCACCGAGTGTGACTGACATCATCACTGAGTGTGACTGTCCCCATCACCGAGTGTGACTGACACCATCACCGAGTGAGACTGTCCCCATCACTGAGTGTGACAGACACCATCACCGAGTGTGACTGTCCCCATCACCGAGTGTGACTGTCCCCATCACCGAGTGTGACTGACACCTTCACCGAGTGTGACTGTCCCCATCACCGAGTGTGACTGACACCTTCACCGAGTGTGATTGTCCCCATCACCGAGTGTGACAGACACCTTCACTGAGTGTGACTGACACCATCACCGAGTGTGACTGACACCTTCACTGAGTGTGACTGACACAATCACCGAGTGTGACTGTCCCCATCACCGAGTGTGACAGACACCTTCACCGAATGTGACTGACACAATCACCGAGTGTCACTGTCCCCATCACCGAGTGTGACTGATACCATCTCCGAGTGTGACTGACACCATCACCGAGTGTGACTGTCCCCATCACCAAGTGTGACTGATACCATCACTGAGTGTGACTGACACAATCACCGAGTGTCACTGTCCCCATCCCCAAGTGTGACTGATACCATCTCCGAGTGTGACTGACACCATCACCGAGTGTGACTGTCCCCATCACCGAGTGTGACTGACACCATCACCGAGTGTGACTGTCCCCATCACTGAGTGTGACAGACACCATCACCGAGTGTGACTGACACCATCACCGAGTGTGACTGACACCATCACCGAGTGTGACTGTCCCCATCACCGAGTGTGACAGACACCATCACCGAGTGTGACTGTCCCCATCCCTGAGTGTGACTGACACCTTCACCGAGTGTGACTGTCCCCATCACCGAGTGTGACTGACACCTTCACCGAGTGTGACTGACATCGCCACTGAGTGTGACTGTCCCCATCAATGAGTGTGACTGTCCCCATCACCGAGTGTGACTGACACGTTCACCGAATGTGACTGACACAATAACCGAGTGTGACTGTCCCCATCACCGAGTGTGACTGACACCTTCACCGAGCGTCACTGTCCCCATCCCCGAGTGTGACTGTCCCCATCACCGAGTGTGACTGACACCATCACCGAGTGTGACTGTCCCCATCAGTGAGTGTGACAGACACCATCACCGAGTGTGACTGACACCATCACCGTGTGTGACTGTCACCTTCACCGAGTGTGACTGACACCATCCCCGAGTGTGACTGACACCATCCCCGAGTGTGACTGTCCCCATCACCGAGTGTGACTGACACCTTCACCGAGTGTGACTGTCCCCATCACCGAGTGTGACTGTTCCCATCACCGAGTGTGACTGTCCCCATCACTGAGTGTGACAGACACCATCACCGAGTGTCACTGTACCCATCCCCGAGTGTGACTGACACCATCACCGAGTGTGACTGTCCCCATCCCCGAGTGTGACTGACACCATCACCGAGTGTGACTGACACCTTCACCGAGTGTGACTGACATCACCACTGAGTGTGACTGTCCCCATCACTGAGTGTGACTGACACCTTCACCGAATGTGACTGACACAATAACCGCGTGTGACTGTCCCCATCACCGAGTGTGACTGACACCTTCACCGAGCGTCACTGTGCCCATCCCCGAGTGTGACTGTCCCCATCACCGAGTGTGACTGACACCATCACCGAGTGTGACTGTCCCCATCAGTGAGTGTGACAGACACCATCACCGAGTGTGACTGACACCATCACCGAGTGTGACTGTCCCCATCCCCGAGTGTGACTGTCCCCATCACCGAGTGTGACTGACACCTTCACTGAGTGTGACTGTCCCCATCACCGAGTGTGACTGTCCCCATCACCGAGTGTGACAGACACCATCGCCGAGTGTCACTGTCCCCATCCCCGAGTGTGACTGACACCATCACCGAGTGTGACTGTCCCCATCCCCGAGTGTGACTGTCCCCATCCACTAGTGTGACTGACACCATCACCGAGTGTGACTGTCCCCATCATTGAGTGTGACTGTCCCCATCCCCGAGTGTGACTGTCCCCATCCCCGAGTGTGACTGACACCTTCACCGAATGTGACTGACACAATCACCGAGTGTCACTGTCCCCATCACCGAGTGTGACTGACACCTTCACTGAGTGTGACTGTCCCCATCACCGAGTGTGACTGACACCATCACCGAGTGTGACTGTCCCCATCACTGAGTGTGACAGACACCATCACCGAGTGTGACTGTCCCCATCACCGAGTGTGACTGTCCCCATCCCCGAGTGTGACTATCCCCATCACCGAGTGTGACTGACATCATCACTGAGTGTGACTGTCCCCATCACCGAGTGTGACTGACACCATCACCGAGTGTGACTGTCCCCATCACTGAGTGTGACAGACACCATCACCGAGTGTGACTGTCCCCATCACCGAGTGTGACTGTCCCCATCACCGAGTGTGACTGACACCTTCACCGAGTGTGACTGTCCCCATCACCGAGTGTGACTGACACCTTCACCGAGTGTGACTGTCCCCATCACCGAGTGTGACTGTCCCCATCACCGAGTGTGACAGACACCTTCACTGAGTGTGACTGACACCATCACCGAGTGTGACTGACACCTTCACTGAGTGTGACTGACACCATCACCGAGTGTGACTGTCCCCATCACCGAGTGTGACAGACACCATCACCGAGTGTGACTGTCCCCATCACTGCGTGTGACAGACACCATCCCCGAGTGTGACTGACATCATCACCGAGTGTGACTGTCCCCATCCCCGAGTGTCTGTCCCCATCACCGAGTGTGACTGACATCATCACTGAGTGTGACTGTCCCCATCACCGAGTGTGACTGACACCATCACCGAGTGTGACTGTCCCCATCAGTGAGTGTGACAGACACCATCACCGAGTGTGACTGACACCATCACCGTGTGTGACTGTCACCTTCACCGAGTGTGACTGACACCATCCCCGAGTGTGACTGACACCATCCCCGAGTGTGACTGTCCCCATCACCGAGTGTGACTGACACCTTCACCGAGTGTGACTGTCCCCATCACCGAGTGTGACTGTTCCCATCACCGAGTGTGACTGTCCCCATCACTGAGTGTGACAGACACCATCACCGAGTGTCACTGTACCCATCCCCGAGTGTGACTGACACCATCACCGAGTGTGACTGTCCCCATCCCCGAGTGTGACTGACACCATCACCGAGTGTGACTGACACCTTCACCGAGTGTGACTGACATCACCACTGAGTGTGACTGTCCCCATCACTGAGTGTGACTGACACCTTCACCGAATGTGACTGACACAATAACCGCGTGTGACTGTCCCCATCACCGAGTGTGACTGACACCTTCACCGAGCGTCACTGTGCCCATCCCCGAGTGTGACTGTCCCCATCACCGAGTGTGACTGACACCATCACCGAGTGTGACTGTCCCCATCAGTGAGTGTGACAGACACCATCACCGAGTGTGACTGACACCATCACCGAGTGTGACTGTCCCCATCCCCGAGTGTGACTGTCCCCATCACCGAGTGTGACTGACACCTTCACTGAGTGTGACTGTCCCCATCACCGAGTGTGACTGTCCCCATCACCGAGTGTGACAGACACCATCGCCGAGTGTCACTGTCCCCATCCCCGAGTGTGACTGACACCATCACCGAGTGTGACTGTCCCCATCCCCGAGTGTGACTGTCCCCATCCACTAGTGTGACTGACACCATCACCGAGTGTGACTGTCCCCATCATTGAGTGTGACTGTCCCCATCCCCGAGTGTGACTGTCCCCATCCCCGAGTGTGACTGACACCTTCACCGAATGTGACTGACACAATCACCGAGTGTCACTGTCCCCATCACCGAGTGTGACTGACACCTTCACTGAGTGTGACTGTCCCCATCACCGAGTGTGACTGACACCATCACCGAGTGTGACTGTCCCCATCACTGAGTGTGACAGACACCATCACCGAGTGTGACTGTCCCCATCACCGAGTGTGACTGTCCCCATCCCCGAGTGTGACTATCCCCATCACCGAGTGTGACTGACATCATCACTGAGTGTGACTGTCCCCATCACCGAGTGTGACTGACACCATCACCGAGTGTGACTGTCCCCATCACTGAGTGTGACAGACACCATCACCGAGTGTGACTGTCCCCATCACCGAGTGTGACTGTCCCCATCACCGAGTGTGACTGACACCTTCACCGAGTGTGACTGTCCCCATCACCGAGTGTGACTGACACCTTCACCGAGTGTGACTGTCCCCATCACCGAGTGTGACTGTCCCCATCACCGAGTGTGACAGACACCTTCACTGAGTGTGACTGACACCATCACCGAGTGTGACTGACACCTTCACTGAGTGTGACTGACACCATCACCGAGTGTGACTGTCCCCATCACCGAGTGTGACAGACACCATCACCGAGTGTGACTGTCCCCATCACTGCGTGTGACAGACACCATCCCCGAGTGTGACTGACATCATCACCGAGTGTGACTGTCCCCATCCCCGAGTGTCTGTCCCCATCACCGAGTGTGACTGACATCATCACTGAGTGTGACTGTCCCCATCACCGAGTGTGACTGACACCATCACCGAGTGTGACTGTCCCCATCACTGAGTGTGACAGACACCATCACCGAGTGTGACTGTCCCCATCACCGAGTGTGACTGTCCCCATCACCGAGTGTGACTGACACCTTCACCGAGTGTGACTGTCCCCATCACTGAGTGTGACTGACACCTTCACCGAGTGTGACTGTCCCCATCACCGAGTGTGACTGTCCCCATCACCGAGTGTGACAGACACCTTCACTGAGTGTGACTGACACCATCACCGAGTGTGACTGACACCTTCACTGAGTGTGACTGACACCATCACCGAGTGTGACTGTCCCCATCACCGAGTGTGACAGACACCATCACCGAGTGTGACTGTCCCCATCCCTGAGTGTGACTGACACCTTCACCGAGTGTGACTGTCCCCATCACCGAGTGTGACTGACACCTTCACCGAGTGTGACTGACATCGCCACTGAGTGTGACTGTCCCCATCACTGAGTGTGACAGACACCATCACCGAGTGTGACTGACACCATCACCGAGTGTGACTGTCCCCATCACCGAGTGTGACTGTCCCCATCACTGCGTGTGACAGACACCATCCCCGAGTGTGACTGACATCATCACCGAGTGTGACTGTCCCCATCCCCGAGTGTGACTGTCCCCATCACCGAGTGTGACTGACACCTTCACCGAATGTGACTGACACAATCACCGAGTGTCACTGTCCCCATCACCGAGTGTGACTGACACCTTCACTGAGTGTGACTGTCCCCATCACCGAGTGTGACTGACACCATCACCGAGTGTGACTGTCCCCATCACTGAGTGTGACAGACACCATCACCGAGTGTGACTGTCCCCATCACCGAGTGTGACTGTCCCCATCGCCGAGTGTGACTGTCCCCATCGCCGAGTGTGACTGTCCCCATCACTGAGTGTGACAGACACCATCACCGAGTGTGACTGACATCACCACTGAGTGTGACTGACACAATCACCGAGTGTGACTGTCCCCATCACCGAGTGTGACAGACACCATCACCGAGTGTGACTGACATCACCACCGAGTGTGACTGACACCATCACCGAGTGTGACTGTACCCATCACCGAGTGTGACTGTCCCCATCACCGAGTGTGACTGACACCTTCACCGAATGTGACTGACACAATCACCGAGTGTCACTGTCCCCATCACCGAGTGTGACTGACACCTTCACTGAGTGTGACTGTCCCCATCACTGAGTGTGACTGACACCTTCACCGAGTGTGACTGTCCCCATCACCGAGTGTGACTGATACCATCGCCGAGTGTGACTATCGCCATCACCGAGTGTGACTGACATCATCACTGAGTGTGACTGTCCCCATCACCGAGTGTGACTGACACCATCACCGAGTGTGACTGACACCATCACCGAGTGTGACTGTCCCCATCCCTGAGTGTGACTGTCCCCATCACCGAGTGTGACTGACACCTTCACCGAGTGTGACTGACACCATCCCCAAGTGTGACTGTCCCCATCACCGAGTGTGACTGACACCTTCACCGAGTGTGACTGTCCCCATCACCGAGTGTGACTGACACCTTCACCGAGCGTCACTGTCCCCATCCCAGAGTGTGACTGTCCCCATCACCGAGTGTGACAGACACCATCACCGGGTGTCACTGCTCCCATCCCCGAGTGTGACTGACACCATCACCGAGTGTGACTGTCCCCATCCCCGAGTGTGACTGTCCCCATCACCGAGTGTGACTGACACCTTCACCGAATGTGACTGACACAATCACCGAGTGTCACTGTCCCCATCACCGAGTGTGACTGACACCTTCACCGAGTGTGACTGTCCCCATCACTGAGTGTGACTGACACCTTCACCGAGTGTGACTGACATCGCCACTGAGTGTGACTGTCCCCATCACTGAGTGTGACTGTCCCCATCCCCGAGTGTGACTGTCCCCATCACCGAGTGTGACTGACACCTTCACCGAATGTGACTGACACAATAACCGAGTCTGACTGTCCCCATCACCGAGTGTGACTGACACCTTCACCGAGCGTCACTGTCCCCATCCCAGAGTGTGACTGTCCCCATCACCGAGTGTGACTGTCCCCATCACCGAGTGTGACTGTCCCCATCAGTGAGTGTGACAGACACCATCACCGAGTGTGACTGACACCATCACCGAGTGTGACTGACACCTTCACCGAGTGTGACTGACACCATCCCCGAGTGTGACTGTCCCCATCACCGAGTGTGACTGACACCTTCACCGAGTGTGACTGTCCCCATCACCGAGTGTGACTGTCCCCATCACTGAGTGTGACAGACACCATCACCGGGTGTCACTGCTCCCATCCCCGAGTGTGACTGACACCATCACCGAGTGTGACTGTCCCCATCCCCGAGTGTGACTGTCCCCATCACCGAGTGTGACTGACACCTTCACCGAATGTGACTGACACAATCACCGAGTGTCACTGTCCCCATCACCGAGTGTGACTGACACCTTCACCGAGTGTGACTGTCCCCATCACTGAGTGTGACATACACCATCACCGAGTGTGACTGACACCATCACCGAGTGTGACTGACACAATCACCGAGTGTGACTGTCCCCATCGCCGAGTGTGACAGACACCATCACCGAGTGTCACTGTCCCCATCAGTGAGTGTGACAGACACCATCACCGAGTGTGACTGTCCCCATCCCCGAGTGTGACTGTCCCCATCCACTAGTGTGACTGACACCATCACCGAGTGTGACTGTCCCCATCCCCGAGTGTGACAGACACCATCCCCGAGTGTGACTGACACCATCACCGAGTGTGACTGTCCCCATCCCCGAGTGTGACTGTCCCCATCACCGAGTGTGACTGACACCTTCACCGAATGTGACTGACACAATCACCGAGTGTCACTGTCCCCATCACCGAGTGTGACTGACACCTTCACTGAGTGTGACTGTCCCCATCACCGAGTGTGACTGACACCATCACCGAGTGTGACTGTCCCCATCACTGAGTGTGACAGACACCATCACCGAGTGTGACTGTCCCCATCGCCGAGTGTGACTGTCCCCATCGCCGAGTGTGACTGTCCCCATCACTGAGTGTGACAGACACCATCACCGAGTGTGACTGACATCATCACTGAGTGTGACTGACATCACCACTGAGTGTGACTGACACAATCACCGAGTGTGACTGTCCCCATCACCGAGTGTTACAGACACCATCACCGAGTGTGACTGACATCACCACTGAGTGTGACTGACACCATCACCGAGTGTGACTGTACCCATCCCCGAGTGTGACTGTCCCCATCACCGAGTGTGACTGACACCTTCACCGAATGTGACTGACACAATCACCGAGTGTGACTGTCCCCATCACCGAGTGTGACTGACACCTTCACCGAGTGTGACTGACATCACCACTGAGTGTGACTGTCCCCATCACCGAGTGTGACTGTCCCCATCACCGAGTGTGACTGACACCTTCACCGAGTGTGACGGTCCCCATCACCGACTGTGACTGACACCTTCACTTAGTGTGACTGTCCCCATCACCGAGTGTGACTGACACCTTCACCGAGTGTGACTTTCCCCATCCCCGAGTGTGACTGTCCCCATCACCGAGTGTGACTGATACCATCGCCGAGTGTGACTATCCCCATCACCGAGTGTGACTGACATCATCACTGAGTGTGACTGTCCCCATCACCGAGTGTGACTGACACCATCACCGAGTGTGACTGTCCCCATCAGTGAGTGTGACAGACCCCATCACTGAGTGTGACTGACACCATCACCGAGTGTGACTGACACCATCCCCGAGTATGACTGACACATTCACCGAGTGTGACTGTCACCATCACTGAGTGTGACTGATACCATCACCGAGTGTGACTATCCCCATCACCGAGTTTGACTGACATCATCACTGAGTGTGACTGTCCCCATCACCGCGTGTGACAGACACCATCACCGAGTGTGACTGTCCCCATCACTGAGTGTGACAGACACCTTCACCGAGTGTGACTGTCCCCATCACCGAGTGTGACTGTCCCCATCACCGAGTGTGACTGACACCTTCACCGAGTGTGACTGTCCCCATCACCGAGTGTGACTGACACCTTCACCGAGTGTGACTGTCCCCATCACCGAGTGTCACTGTCCCCATCCCCGAGTGTGACTGTCCCCATCACCGAGTGTGACTGATACCATCGCCGAGTGTGACTATCCCCATCACCGAGTGTGACTGACATCATCACTGAGTGTGACTGTCCCCATCACCGACTGTGACTGACACCATCACCGAGTGTGACTGTCCCCATCCCCGAGTGTGACTGACACCATCACCGAGTGTGACTGTCCCCATCACTGAGTGTGACAGACACCATCACCGAGTGTGATTGACACAATCACCGAGTGTGACTTTCACCATCACCGAGTGTGACAGACACCATCACCGAGTGTCACTGTCCCCATCCCCGAGTGTGACTGACACCATCACCGAGTGTGACTGTCCCCATCCCCGAGTGTGACTGTCCCCATCACCGAGTGTGACTGACACCTTCACCGAATGTGACTGACACAATCACCGAGTGTGACTGTCCCCATCACCAAGTGTGACTGACACCTTCACCGACTGTGACTGACACAATCACCGAGTGTCACTGTCCCCATCACCGAGTGTGACTGACACCTTCACTGAGTGTGACTGTCCCCATCACTGAGTGTGACTGACACCTTCACCGAGTGTGACTGTCCCCATCACCGAGTGTGACTGATACCATCGCCGAGTGTGACTATCCCCATCACCGAATGTGACTGACATCATCACTGAGTGTGACTGTCCCCATCACCGAGTGTGACTGACACCATCACCGAGTGTGACTGTCCCCATCAGTGAGTGTGACAGACACCATCACCGAGTGTGACTGACACCATCAACGAGTGTGACTGACACCATCCCCGAGTGTGACTGACACATTCACCGAGTGTGACTTTCACCATCACCGAGTGTGACAGACACCATCACCGAGTGTGACTGACACCATCACCGAGTGTGACAGACACCATCACCGAATGTGACTGACACAATCACCAAGTGTGACTGTCCCCATCACTGAGTGTGACTGACACCTTCACCGAGTGTCACTGTCCCCATCCCCGAGTGTGACTGACACCATCACCGAGTGTGACTGTCCCCATCACTGAGTGTGACAGACACCATCACCGAGTGTGACTGACACCATCACTGAGTGTGACTGACATCATCACTGAGTGTGACTGTCCCCATCACCGACTGTGACTGACACCATCACCGAGTGTGACTGTCCCCATCCCCGAGTGTGACTGACACCATCACCGAGTGTGACTGTCCCCATCACTGAGTGTGACTGTCCCCATCACTGAGTGTGATTGACACAATCACCGAGTGTGACTTTCACCATCACCGAGTGTGACAGACACCATCCCCGAGTGTCACTGTCCCCATCCCCGAGTGTGACTGACACCATCACCGAGTGTGACTGTCCCCATCCCCGAGTGTGACTGTCCCCATCACCGAGTGTGACTGACACCTTCACCGAATGTGACTGACACAATCACCGAGTGTGACTGTCCCCATCACCGAGTGTGACTGACACCTTCACCGAATGTGACTGACACAATCACCGAGTGTCACTGTCCCCATCACCGAGTGTGACTGACACCTTCACTGAGTGTGACTGTCCCCATCACTGAGTGTGACAGACACCATCACCGAGTGTGACTGACACCATCACCGAGTGTGACTGACACCTTCACTGAGTGTGACTGTCCCCATCACCGAGTGTGACTGATACCATCTACGAGTATGACTGTCCCCATCACCGAGTGTGACTGACACCATCACCGAGTGTGACTGTCCCCATCACTGAGTGTGACTGACACCATCACCGAGTGTGACTGACACCATCACCGAGTGTGACTGACACCATCACCGAATGTGACAGACACCATCACCGAATGTGACTGACACAATCACCAAGTGTGACTGTCCCCATCACCGAGTGTGACTGACACCTTCACCGAGTGTCACTGTCCCCATCCCCGAGTGTGACTGTCCCCATCACCGAGTGTGACTGATACCATCGCCGAGTGTGACTATCCCCATCACCGAGTGTGACTGACATCATCACTGAGTGTGACTGACACCATCACCGAGTGTGACTGACCCCATCAGTGAGTGTGACAGACACCATCACCGAGTGTGACTGACACCATCACCGAGTGTGACGGACACATTCACCGAGTGTGACTGTCCCCATTACTGAGTGTGACTGATACCATCGCCAAGTGTGACTATCCCCATCACCGAGTGTGACTGACATCATCACTGAGTGTGACTGTCCCCATCACCGAGTGTGACAGACACCATCACCGAGTGTGACTGACACCATCACCGAGTGTGACAGACACCATCACCGAGTGTGACTGTCCCCATCACTGAGTGTGACTGTCCCCATCACCGAGTATGACTGACAACATCACCGAGTGTGACTGACACCATCCCCAAGTGTGACTGTCCCCATCACCGAGTGTGACTGACATCTTCACTGAGTGTGACTGTCCCCATCACCGAGTGTGACTGACACCTTCACTGAGTGTGACTGTCCCCATCACCGAGTGTGACTGATAACATCGCCGAGTGTGACTGTCCCCATCACCGAGTGTGACTGACATCATCACTGAGTGTGACTGTCCCCATCACCGAGTGTGACTGTCCCCATCACCGAGTGTGACTGTCACCTTCACCGAATGTGACTGACACAGTCACCGAGTGTGACTGTCCCCATCACCGAGTGTGACTGACACCTTCACCGAGTGTCACTGTCCCCATCCCCGAGTGTGACTGTCCCCATCACCGAGTGTGACTGATACCATCGCCGAGTGTGACTATCCCCATCACCGAGTGTGACTGACATCATCACTGAGTGTGACTGACACCATCACCGAGTGTGACTGTCCCCATCAGTGAGTGTGACAGACACCATCACCTAGTGTGACTGTCCCCATCACCGAGTGTGACTGACACCATCACCGAGTGTGACTGTCCCCATCACTGAGTGTGACTGTCCCCATCACCGAGTGTGACTGTCCCCATCACCGAGTGTGACTGTCCCCATCACCTAGTGTGACTGACACCTTCACCGAGTGTGACTGTCCCCATCACCGAGTGTGACTGACACCTTCACCGAGTGTGACTATCCCCATCACCGAGTGTCACTGTCCCCATCCCCGAGTGTGACTATCCCCATCACCGAGTGTGACTGACATCATCACTGAGTGTGACTGTCCCCATCACCGACTGTGACTGACACCATCACCAAGTGTGACTGTCCCCATCCCCGAGTGTGACTGACACCATCACCGAGTGTGACTGTCCCCATCACTGAGTGTGACAGACACCATCACCGAGTGTGATTGACACAATCACCGAGTGTGACTTTCACCATCACCGAGTGTGACTGTCCCCATCACCGAGTGTGACTGACACCTTCACTGAGTGTGACTGTCCCCATCACCGAGTGTCACTGTCCCCATCCCCGAGTGTGACTGACACCATCACCGAGTGTGACTGTCCCCATCACTGAGTGTGACAGACACCATCACCGAGTGTGACTGACACCATCACCGAGTGTGACTGACACCTTCACTGAGTGTGACTGTCCCCATCACTGAGTGTGACTGACACCTTCACCGAGTGTGACTGTCCCCATCACCGAGTGTGACTGATACCATCGCCGAGTGTGACTATCCCCATCACCGAATGTGACTGACATCATCACTGAGTGTGACTGTCCCCATCACCGAGTGTGACTGACACCATACCGAGTGTGACTGTCCCCATCAGTGAGTGTGACAGACACCATCACCGAGTGTGACTGACACCATCAACGAGTGTGACTGACACCATCACCGAGTGTGACAGACACCATCACCGAATGTGACTGTCCCCATCACCGAGTGTGACTGACACCTTCACTGAGTGTGACTGTCCCCATCACCGAGTGTCACTGTCCCCATCACCGAGTGTCACTGTCCCCATCACCGAGTGTGACTGACACCATCACCGAGTGTGACTGACACCATCACCGAGTGTGACAGACACCATCACCGAATGTGACTGACACAATCACCAAGTGTGACTGTCCCCATCACCGAGTGTGACTGACACCTTCACCGAGTGTCACTGTCCCCATCCCCGAGTGTGACTGACACCATCACCGAGTGTGACTGTCCCCATCACTGAGTGTGACAGACACCATCACCGAGTGTGACTGACACCATCACCGAGTGTGACTGACATCATCACTGAGTGTGACTGTCCCCATCCTCGAGTGTGACTGACACCATCACCGAGTGTGACTGTCCCCATCACTGAGTGTGACTGTCCCCATCACTGAGTGTGAATGACACAATCACCGAGTGTGACTTTCACCATCACCGAGTGTGACAGACACCATCACCGAGTGTCACTGTCCCCATCCCCGAGTGTGACTGACACCATCACCGAGTGTCACTGTCCCCATCACCGAGTGTGACTGACACCATCACCGAGTGTGACTGACACCATCACCGAGTGTGACAGACACCATCACCGAATGTGACTGACACAATCACCAAGTGTGACTGTCCCCATCACCGAGTGTGACTGACACCTTCACCGAGTGTCACTGTCCCCATCCCCGAGTGTGACTGACACCATCACCGAGTGTGACTGTCCCCATCACTGAGTGTGACAGACACCATCACCGAGTGTGACTGACACCATCACCGAGTGTGACTGACATCATCACTGAGTGTGACTGTCCCCATCCCCGAGTGTGACTGACACCATCACCGAGTGTGACTGTCCCCATCACTGAGAGTGACTGTCCCCATCACTGAGTGTGAATGACACAATCACCGAGTGTGACTTTCACCATCACCGAGTGTGACAGACACCATCACCGAGTGTCACTGTCCCCATCCCCGAGTGTGACTGACACCATCACCGAGTGTCACTGTCCCCATCACCGAGTGTGACTGACACCATCACCGAGTGTGACTGACACCATCACCGAGTGTGACAGACACCATCACCGAATGTGACTGACACAATCACCAAGTGTGACTGTCCCCATCACCGAGTGTGACTGACACCTTCACCGAGTGTCACTGTCCCCATCCCCGAGTGTGACTGACACCATCACCGAGTGTGACTGTCCCCATCACTGAGTGTGACAGACACCATCACCGAGTGTGACTGACACCATCACCGAGTGTGACTGACATCATCACTGAGTGTGACTGTCCCCATCCCCGAGTGTGACTGACCCCATCACCGAGTGTGACTGTCCCCATCACTGAGTGTGACTGTCCCCATCACTGAGTGTGAATGACACAATCACCGAGTGTGACTTTCACCATCACCGAGTGTGACAGACACCATCACCGAGTGTCACTGTCCCCATCCCCGAGTGTGACTGACACCATCACCGAGTGTGACTGTCCCCATCCCCGAGTGTGACTGTCCCCATCACCGAGTGTGACTGACACCTTCACCGAATGTGACTGACACAATCACCGAGTGTGACTGTCCCCATCACCGAGTGTGACTGACACCTTCACCGAATGTGACAGACACCATCACCGAGTGTGACTGACACCATCAACGAGTGTGACTGACACCATCACCGAGTGTGACTGACACATTCACCGAGTGTGACTTTCACCATCACCGAGTGTGACAGACACCATCACCGAGTGTGACTGTCCCCATCACCGAGTGTGACTGACACCTTCACTGAGTGTGACTGTCCCCATCACCGAGTGTCACTGTCCCCATCACCGAGTGTCACTGTCCCCATCACCGAGTGTGACTGACACCATCACCGAGTGTGACTGACACCATCACCGAGTGTGACAGACACCATCACCGAATGTGACTGACACAATCACCAAGTGTGACCCTCCCCATCACCGAGTGTGACTGACACCTTCACCGAGTGTCACTGTCCCCATCCCCGAGTGTGACTGACACCATCACCGAGTGTGACTGTCCCCATCACTGAGTGTGACAGACACCATCACCGAGTGTGACTGACACCATCACCAAGTGTGACTGACATCATCACTGAGTGTGACTGTCCCCATCCCCTAGTGTGACTGACACCATCACCGAGTGTGACTGTCCCCATCACTGAGTGTGACTGTCCGCATCACTGAGTGTGAATGACACAATCACCGAGTGTGACTTTCACCATCACCGAGTGTGACAGACACCATCACCGAGTGTCACTGTCCCCATCCCCGAGTGTGACTGACACCATCACCGAGTGTGACTGTCCCCATCCCCGAGTGTGACTGTCCCCATCATCGAGTGTGACTGACACCTTCACCGAATGTGACTGACACAATCACCGAGTGTGACTGTCCCCATCACCGAGTGTGACTGACACCTTCACCGAATGTGACTGACACAATCACCGAGTGTCACTGTCCCCATCACCGAGTGTGACTGACACCTTCCCTGAGTGTGACTGTCCCCATCACTGAGTGTGACTGACACCTTCACCGAGTGTGACTGTCCCCATCACCGAGTGTGACTGATACCATCGCCGAGTGTGACTATCCCCATCACCGAATGTGACTGACATCATCACTGAGTGTGACTGTCCCCATCACCGAGTGTGACTGACACCATCACCGAGTGTGACTGTCCCCATCAGTGAGTGTGACAGACACCATCACCGAGTGTGACTGACACCATCAACGAGTGTGACTGACACCATCCCCGAGTGTGACTGACACATTCACCGAGTGTGACTTTCACCATCACCGAGTGTGACAGACACCATCACCGAGTGTGACTGTCCCCATCACCGAGTGTGACTGACATCATCACTGAGTGTGACTGACACCATCACCGAGTGTGACTGTCCCCTTCAGTGAGTGTGACAGACACCATCACCGAGTGTGACTGACACCATCACCGAGTGTGACGGACACATTCACCGAGTGTGACTGTCCCTATTACTGAGTGTGACTGATACCATCGCCAAGTGTGACTATCCCCATCACCGAGTGTGACTGACATCATCACTGAGTGTGACTGTCCCCATCACCGAGTGTGACAGACACCATCACCGAGTGTGACTGACACCATCACCGAGTGTGACAGACACCATCACCGAGTGTGACTGACACCATCACCGAGTGTGACAGACACCATCACCGAGTGTGACTGTCCCCATCACTGAGTGTGACTGTCCCCATCACCGAGTGTGACTGATACCTTCACCGAGTGTGACTGACACCATCCCCAAGTGTGACTGTCCCCATCACCGAGTGTGACTGACATCTTCACTGAGTGTGACTGTCCCCATCACCGAGTGTGACTGACACCTTCACTGAGTGTGACTGTCCCCATCACCGAGTGTGACTGATAACATCGCCGAGTGTGACTCTCCCCATCACCGAGTGTGACTGACATCATCACTGAGTGTGACTGTCCCCATCACCGAGTGTGACTGTCCCCATCACCGAGTGTGACTGTCACCTTCACCGAATGTGACTGACACAATCACCGAGTGTGACTGTCCCCATCACCGAGTGTGACTGACACCTTCACCGAGTGTCACTGTCCCCATCCCCGAGTGTGACTGTCCCCATCACCGAGTGTGACTGATACCATCGCCGAGTGTGACTATCCCCATCACCGAGTGTGACTGACATCATCACTGAGTGTGACTGACACCATCACCGAGTGTGACTGTCCCCATCAGTGAGTGTGACAGACACCATCACCTAGTGTGACTGTCCCCATCACTGAGTGTGACAGACACCATCACCGAGTGTGACTGTCCCCATCACCGAGTGTGACTGTCCCCATCACCTAGTGTGACTGACACCTTCACCGAGTGTGACTGTCCCCATCACCGAGTGTGACTGACACCTTCACCGAGTGTGACTATCCCCATCACCGAGTGTCACTGTCCCCATCCCCGAGTGTGACTATCCCCATCACCGAGTGTGACTGACATCATCACTGAGTGTGACTGTCCCCATCACCGACTGTGACTGACACCATCACCAAGTGTGACTGTCCCCATCCCCGAGTGTGACTGACACCATCACCGAGTGTGACTGTCCCCATCACTGAGTGTGACAGACACCATCACCGAGTGTGATTGACACAATCACCGAGTGTGACTTTCACCATCACTGAGTGTGACAGACACCATCACCGAGTGTGACTGTCCCCATCACCGAGTGTGACTGACACCTTCACTGAGTGTGACTGTCCCCATCACCGAGTGTCACTGTCCCCATCCCCGAGTGTGACTGACACCATCACCGAGTGTGACTGTCCCCATCACCGAGTGTGACTGACACCATCACCGAGTGTGACTGACACCATCACCGAGTGTGACTGACACCTTCACTGAGTGTGACTGTCCCCATCACTGAGTGTGACTGACACCTTCACCGAGTGTGACTGTCCCCATCACCGAGTGTGACTGATACCATCGCCGAGTGTGACTATCCCCATCACCGAATGTGACTGACATCATCACTGAGTGTGACTGTCCCCATCACCGAGTGTGACTGACACCATACCGAGTGTGACTGTCCCCATCAGTGAGTGTGACAGACACCATCACCGAGTGTGACTGACACCATCAACGAGTGTGACTGACACATTCACCGAGTGTGACTTTCACCATCACCGAGTGTGACAGACACCATCACCGAGTGTGACTGTCCCCAACACCGAGTGTGACTGACACCTTCACTGAGTGTGACTGTCCCCATCACCGAGTGTCACTGTCTCCATCACCGAGTGTCACTGTCCCCATCACCGAGTGTGACTGACACCATCACCGAGTGTGACTGACACCATCACCGAGTGTGACAGACACCATCACCGAATGTGACTGACACAATCACCAAGTGTGACTGTCCCCATCACCGAGTGTGACTGACACCTTCACCGAGTGTCACTGTCCCCATCCCCGAGTGTTACTGACACCATCACCGAGTGTGACTGTCCCCATCACTGAGTGTGACAGACACCATCACCGAGTGTGACTGACACCATCACCGAGTGTGACTGACATCATCACTGAGTGTGACTGTCCCCATCCCCGAGTGTGACTGACACCATCACCGAGTGTGACTGTCCCCATCACTGAGTGTGACTGTCCCCATCACTGAGTGTGAATGACACAATCACCGAGTGTGACTTTCACCATCACCGAGTGTGACAGACACCATCACCGAGTGTCACTGTCCCCATCCCCGAGTGTGACTGACACAATCACCGAGTGTGACTGTCCCCATCCCCGAGTGTGACTGTCCCCATCACCGAGTGTGACTGACACCTTCACCGAATGTGACTGACACAATCACCGAGTGTGACTGTCCCCATCACCGAGTGTGACTGACACCTTCACCGAATGTGACTGACACAATCACCGAGTGTCACTGTCCCCATCACCGAGTGTGACTGACACCTTCACTGAGTGTGACTGTCCCCATCACTGAGTGTGACTGACACCTTCACCGAGTGTAACTGTCCCCATCACCGAGTGTGACTGATACCATCGCCGAGTGTGACTATCCCCATCACCGAATGTGACTGACATCATCACTGAGTGTGACTGTCCCCATCACCGAGTGTGACTGACACCATCACCGAGTGTGACTGTCCCCATCAGTGAGTGTGACAGACACCATCACCGAGTGTGACTGACACCATCAACGAGTGTGACTGACACCATCCCCGAGTGTGACTGACACATTCACCGAGTGTGACTTTCACCATCACCGAGTGTGACAGACACCATCACCGAGTGTGACTGTCCCCATCACCGAGTGTGACTGACACCTTCACTGAGTGTGACTGTCCCCATCACCGAGTGTCACTGTCCCCATCACCGAGTGTCACTGTCCCCATCACCGAGTGTGACTGATACCATCGCCGAGTGTTACTATCCCCATCCCCGAGTGTGACTGTCCCCATCACCGAGTGTGACTGACACCTTCACCGAATGTGACTGACACAATCACCGAGTGTGACTGTCCCCATCACCGAGTGTGACTGACACCTTCACCGAATGTGATTGACACAATCACCGAGTGTCACTGTCCCCATCACCGAGTGTGACTGACACCTCCACTGAGTGTGACTGTCCCCATCACTGAGTGTGACTGACACCTTCACCGAGTGTGACTGTCCCCATCACCGAGTGTGACTGATACCATCGCCGAGTGTGACTATCCCCATCACCGAATGTGACTGACATCATCACTGAGTGTGACTGTCCCCATCACCGAGTGTGACTGACACCATCACCGAGTGTGACTGTCCCCATCAGTGAGTGTGACAGACACCATCACCGAGTGTGACTGACACCATCACCGAGTGTGACTGACACCATCACCGAGTGTGACTGACACCTTCACTGAGTGTGACTGTCCCCATCACCGAGTGTCACTGTCCCCATCACCGAGTGTCACTGTCCCCATCACCGAGTGTGACTGATACCATCGCCGAGTGTTACTATCCCCATCACCGAGTGTGACTGACATCATCCCTGAGTGTGACTGTCCCCATCACCGAGTGTGACTGATACCATCTACGAGTATGACTGTCCCCATCACCGAGTGTGACTGACACCATCACCGAGTGTGACTGTCCCCATCACTGAGTGTGACAGACACCATCACCGAGTGTGACTGACACCATCACCGAGTGTGACTGACACCATCACCGAGTGTGACAGATACCATCACCGAATGTGACTGACACAATCACCAAGTGTGACTGTCCCCATCACCGAGTGTGACTGACACCTTCACCGAGTGTCACTGTCCCCATCCCCGAGTGTGACTGTCCCCATCACCGAGTGTGACTGATACCATCGCCGAGTGTGACTATCCCCATCACCGAGTGTGACTGACATCATCACTGAGTGTGACTGACACCATCACCGAGTGTGACTGTCCCCATCAGTGAGTGTGACAGACACCATCACCGAGTGTGACTGACACCATCACCGAGTGTGACTGACACATTCACCGAGTGTGACTGTCCCCATTACTGAGTGTGACTGATACCATCGCCAAGTGTGACTATCCCCATCACCGAGTGTGACTGACATCATCACTGAGTGTGACTGTCCCCATCACCGAGAGTGACAGACACCATCACCGAGTGTGACTGACACCATCACCGAGTGTGACAGACACCATCACCGAGTGTGACTGTCCCCATCACTGAGTGTGACTGTCCCCATCACCGAGTGTGACTGACACCTTCACCGAGTGTGACTGACACCATCCCCAAGTGTGACTGTCCCCATCACCGAGTGTGACTGACATTTTCACTGAGTGTGACTGTCCCCATCACCGAGTGTGACTGACACCTTCACTGAGTGTGACTGTCCCCATCACCGAGTGTGACTGATAACATCGCCGAGTGTGACTATCCCCATCACCGAGTGTGACTGACATCATCACTGAGTGTGACTGTCCCCATCACCGAGTGTGACTGTCCCCATCACCGAGTGTGACTGTCACCTTCACCGAATGTGACTGACACAATCACCGAGTGTGACTGTCCCCATCACCGAGTGTGACTGACACCTTCACCGAGTGTGACTGTCCCCATCCCCGAGTGTGACTGTCCCCATCACCGAGTGTGACTGATACCATCGCCGAGTGTGACTGTCCCCATCACCGAGTGTGACTGTCACCTTCACCGAATGTGACTGACACAATCACCGAGTGTGACTGTCCCCATCACCGAGTGTGACTGATACCATCGCCGAGTGTGACTATCCCCATCACCGAGTGTGACTGACATCATCACTGAGTGTGACTGACACCATCACCGAGTGTGACTGTCCCCATCAGTGAGTGTGACAGACACCATCACCGAGTGTGACTGACACACTCACCGAGTGTGACTGTCCCCATTACTGAGTCTGACTGATACCATCGCCAAGTGTGACTATCCCCATCACCGAGTGTGACTGACATCATCACTGAGTGTGACTGTCCCCATCACCGAGTGTGACAGACACCATCACCGAGTGTGACTGACACCATCACCGAGTGTGACTGACACCTTCACTGAGTGTGACTGTCCCCATCACCGAGTGTGACTGATAACATCGCCGAGTGTGACTATCCCCATCACCGAGTGTGACTGACATCATCACTGAGTGTGACTGTCCCCATCACCGAGTGTGACAGACACCATCACTGAGTGTGACTGACACCTTCACCCAGTGTGACTGACACCATCCCCGAGTGTGACTGTCCCCATCACCGAGTGTGACTGACACCTTCACTGAGTGTGACTGTCCCCATCACCGAGTGTGACTGACACCTTCACTGAGTGTGACTGTCCCCATCACCGAGTGTGACTGATAACATCGCCGAGTGTGACTATCCCCATCACCGAGTGTGACTGACATCATCACTGAGTGTGACTGTCCCCATCACTGAGTGTGACTGTCCCCATCACCGAGTGTGACAGACACCATCACCGAGTGTGACTGACACCATCACCGAGTGTGACTGACACAATCACCGAGTGTGACTGTCCCCATCACCGAGTGTAACTGACACCATCACCGAGTGCGACTGTCCCCATCCCCGAGTGTGACTGTCCCCATCAACGAGTGTGACTGACACCTTCACCGAATGTGACTGACACAATCACCGAGTGTCACTGTCCCCATCACCGAGTGTGACTGTCCCCATCACTGAGTGTGACTGTCCCCATCACCGAGTGTGACTGACACCTTCACCGAGTGTGACTGACACCATCCCCGAGTGTGACTGTCCCCATCACCGAGTGTGACTGACACCTTCACTGAGTGTGACTGTCCCCATCACCGAGTGTGACTGACACCTTCACTGAGTGTGACTGTCCCCATCACCGAGTGTGACTGATAACATCGCCGAGTGTGACTATCCCCATCACCGAGTGTGACTGACATCATCACTGAGTGTGACTGTCCCCATCACCGAGTGTGACTGTCCCCATCACCGAGTGTGACTGTCCCCATCACTGAGTGTGACTGTCCCCATCACTGAATGTGACAGACACCATCACCGAGTGTGACAGACACCATCACCGAGTGTGACTGACACCATCACCGAGTGTGACTGACACAATCACCGAGTGTGACTGTCCCCATCACCGAGTGTAACTGACACCATCACCGAGTGCGACTGTCCCCATCCCCGAGTGTGACTGTCCCCATCACCGAGTGTGACTGACACCTTCACCGAATGTGACTGACACAATCACCGAGTGTCACTGTCCCCATCACCGAGTGTGACTGACACCATCACTGAGTGTGACTGTCCCCATCACTGAGTGTGACAGACACCATCACCGAGTGTGAATTTCACCATCACCGAGTGTGACTGACACCATCACCGAGTGTGACTGTCCCCATCACTGAGTGTGACAGACACCATCACCGAGTGTGACTGACTTCACCACTGAGTGTGACTGACACAATCACCGAGTGTGACTGTCCCCATCACCGAGTGTGACAGACACCATCACCGAGTGTGACTCACATCACCACTGAGTGTGACTGACACCATCACCGAGTGTGACTGTCCCCATCATTGAGTGTGACTGTCACCTTCACCGAATGTGACTGACACAATCACCGAGTGTGACTGTCCCCAACACCGAGTGTGACAGACACCTTCACCGAATGTGACAGACACAATCACCGAGTGTGACTGTCCCCATCACCGAGTGTGACTGACACCTTCACCGAGTGTGACTGACATCACCACTGAGTGTGACTGTCCCCATCACCGAGTGTGACTGTCCCCATCCCCGAGTGTGACTGTCCCCATCACCGAATGTGACTGACACTATCACCGAGTGTGACAGTCCCCATCACCGAGTGTGACTGACACCTTCACTGAGTGTGACTGACACCTTCACCGAGTGTGACTGACACAATCACCGAGTGTGACTGTCCCTATCACTGAGTGTGACTGACACCTTCACCGAGTATCACTGTCCCCATCCCCGAGTGTGACTGTCCCCATCACCGAGTGTGACTGACACAATCACCGAGTGTGACTGTCCCTATCACTGAGTGTGACTGACACCTTCACCGAGTATCACTGTCCCCATCCCCGAGTGTGACTGTCCCCATCACCGAGTGTGACTGACATCATCACTGAGTGTGACTGTCCCCATCACCGAGTGTGACTGACACCATCACTGAGTGTGACTGTCCCCATCACTGAGTGTGACTGTCCCCATCACCGAGTGTGACAGACACCATCACCGAGTGTGACTGACACCATCACCGAGTGTGACTGACACAATCACCGAGTGTGACTGTCCCCATCACCGAGTGTAACTGACACCATCACCGAGTGCGACTGTCCCCATCCCCGAGTGTGACTGTCCCCATCACCGAGTGTGACTGACACCTTCACCGAATGTGACTGACACAATCACCGAGTGTCACTGTCCCCATCACCGAGTGTGACTGTCCCCATCACTGAGTGTGACTGTCCCCATCACCGAGTGTGACTGACACCTTCACCGAGTGTGACTGACACCATCCCCGAGTGTGACTGTCCCCATCACCGAGTGTGACTGACACCTTCACTGAGTGTGACTGTCCCCATCACCGAGTGTGACTGACACCTTCACTGAGTGTGACTGTCCCCATCACCGAGTGTGACTGATAACATCGCCGAGTGTGACTATCCCCATCACCGAGTGTGACTGACATCATCACTGAGTGTGACTGTCCCCATCACCGAGTGTGACTGTCCCCATCACCGAGTGTGACTGTCCCCATCACTGAGTGTGACTGTCCCCATCACTGAATGTGACAGACACCATCACCGAGTGTGACAGACACCATCACCGAGTGTGACTGACACCATCACCGAGTGTGACTGACACAATCACCGAGTGTGACTGTCCCCATCACCGAGTGTAACTGACACCATCACCGAGTGCGACTGTCCCCATCCCCGAGTGTGACTGTCCCCATCACCGAGTGTGACTGACACCTTCACCGAATGTGACTGACACAATCACCGAGTGTCACTGTCCCCATCACCGAGTGTGACTGACACCATCACTGAGTGTGACTGTCCCCATCACTGAGTGTGACAGACACCATCACCGAGTGTGAATTTCACCATCACCGAGTGTGACTGACACCATCACCGAGTGTGACTGTCCCCATCACTGAGTGTGACAGACACCATCACCGAGTGTGACTGACTTCACCACTGAGTGTGACTGACACAATCACCGAGTGTGACTGTCCCCATCACCGAGTGTGACAGACACCATCACCGAGTGTGACTCACATCACCACTGAGTGTGACTGACACCATCACCGAGTGTGACTGTCCCCATCATTGAGTGTGACTGTCACCTTCACCGAATGTGACTGACACAATCACCGAGTGTGACTGTCCCCAACACCGAGTGTGACAGACACCTTCACCGAATGTGACAGACACAATCACCGAGTGTGACTGTCCCCATCACCGAGTGTGACTGACACCTTCACCGAGTGTGACTGACATCACCACTGAGTGTGACTGTCCCCATCACCGAGTGTGACTGTCCCCATCCCCGAGTGTGACTGTCCCCATCACCGAATGTGACTGACACTATCACCGAGTGTGACTGTCCCCATCACCGAGTGTGACTGACACCTTCACTGAGTGTGACTGACACCTTCACCGAGTGTGACTGACACAATCACCGAGTGTGACTGTCCCTATCACTGAGTGTGACTGACACCTTCATCGAGTATCACTGTCCCCATCCCCGAGTGTGACTGTCCCCATCACCGAGTGTGACTGACACAATCACCGAGTGTGACTGTCCCTATCACTGAGTGTGACTGACACCTTCACCGAGTATCACTGTCCCCATCCCCGAGTGTGACTGTCCCCATCACCGAGTGTGACTGACATCATCACTGAGTGTGACTGTCCCCATCACTGAGTGTGACTGATACCATCTCCGAGTGTGACTGTCCCCATCACCGAGTGTGACTGACACCATCACCGAGTGTGACTGTCCCCATCACTGAGTGTGACAGACACCATCACCGAGTGTGACTGACATCATCACCGAGTGTCACTGTCCCCATCACCGAGTGTGACTGACACCTTCACCGAATGTGACTGATACAATCACCGAGTGTGACTGTCCCCATCACCGAGTGTGACTGACACCTTCACTGAGTGTGACTGTCCCCATCACTGAGTGTGACTGACACCTTCACCAAGTGTCACTGTCCCCATCCCCGAGTGTGACTGTCCCCATCACCGAGTGTGACTGTTACCATCGCCGAGTGTGACTATCCCCATAACCGAGTGTGACTGACATCATCCCCGAGTGTGACTGTCCCCATCACCGAGTGTGACTGATACCATCGCCGAGTGTGACTATCCCCATCACCGAGTGTGACTGACACCTTCACCGAGTGTGACTGACATCACCACTGAGTGTGACTGTCCCCATCACCGAGTGTCTTTGTCCCCATCCCCGAGTGTGACTGTCCCCATCACCGAATGTGACTGACACAATCACCGAGTGTGACTGTCCCTATCACCGAGTGTGACTGACACCTTCACTGAGTGTGACTGACACCTTCACCGAGTGTGACTGACACAATCACCGAGTGTGACTGTCCCTATCACTGAGTGTGACTGACACCTTCACCGAGTGTCACTGTCCCCATCCCCGAGTGTGACTGTCCCCATCACCGAGTGTGACTGACATCATCACTGAGTGTGACTGTCCCCATCACTGAGTGTGACTGATACCATCTCCGAGTGTGACTGTCCCCATCACCGAGTGTGACTGACACCATCACCGAGTGTGACTGTCCCCATCACTGAGTGTGACAGACACCATCACCGAGTGTGACTGACATCATCACCGAGTGTCACTGTCCCCATCACCGAGTGTGACTGAAACCTTCACCGAATGTGACTGATACAATCACCGAGTGTGACTGTCCCCATCACCGAGTGTGACTGACACCTTCACTGAGTGTGACTGACACCTTCACCGAGTGTCACTGTCCCCATCCCCGAGTGTGACTGTCCCCATCACCGAGTGTGACTGACACCATCACCGAGTGTGACTGACATCAGCCCCGAGTGTGACTGACACATTCACTGAGTGTGACTGTCCCCATCCCTGAGTGTGACTGATACCATCGCCGAGTGTGACTATCCCCATCACCGAGTGTGACTGACATCATCACTGAGTGTGACTGTCCCCATCACCGAGTGTGACTGACACCATCACCAAGTGTGACTGACACCATCACCAAGTGTGACTGACACCATCACCGAGTGTGACAGACACCATCACCGAGTGTGACTGTCCCCATCCCTGAGTGTGACTGTCCCCATCACCGAGTGTGACTGACACCTTCACCGAGTGTGACTGACACCATCCCCGAGTGTGACTGACACCATCACCGAGTGTGACTGTCCCCATCCCCGAGTGTGACTGTCCCCATCACCGAGTGTGACTGACACCTTCACCGAGTGTGACTGACACCTTCACTGAGTGTGACTGTCCCCATCACCGAGTGTGACTGAAACCTTCACCGAGTGTGACTGACACCTTCACCGAGTGTGACTGTCCCCATCACCGAGTGTGACTGTCCCCATCACCGAGTGTGACTGATACCATCGCCGAGTGTGACTATCCCCATCACCGAGTGTGACTGACATCATCACTGAGTGTGACTGTCCCCATCACCGAGTGTGACTGTCCCCATCACCGAGTGTGACAGACACCATCACCGAGTGTGACTGTCCCCATCACCGAGTGTGACTGACACCATCACCGAGTGTCACTGTCCCCATCCCCGAGTGTGACTGACATCATCACTGAGTGTGACTGTCCCCATCACCGAGTGTGACTGACACCATCACCGAGTGTCACTGTCCCCATCACCGAGTGTGACTGACACCATCACCGAGTGTGACTGTCCTCATCCCCGAGTGTGACTGACACCTTCACTGAGTGTGACTGTCCCTATCACTGAGTGTGACTGATACCTTCACCGAGTGTGACTGACACCTTCACCGAGTGTGACTGTCCCCATCCCCGAGTGTCACTGTCCCCATCCCCGAGTGTGACTGTCCCCATCACCGAGTGTGACTGGTACCATCGCCGAGTGTGACTATCCCCATCACCGAGTGTGACTGACACCTTCACCGAGTGTGACTGTCCCCATCACCGAGTGTGACAGACGCCATCACCGAGTGTGACTGTCCCCATCACTGAGTGTGACAGACACCATCACCGAGTGTGACTGTCCCCATCACTGAGTGTGACAGACACCATCACCGAGTGTGACTGTCCCCATCACCGAGTGTCACTGTCCCCATCACCAAGTGTGACTGACACTATCACCGAGTGTGACTGTCCCCATCACCGAGTGTGACTGACACCATCACCGAGTATGACTGTCCCCATCCCCGAGTGTGACTGTCCCCATCGCCGAGTGTGACTATCCCCATCACCGAGTGTGACTGACACCATCACCGAGTGTGACTGTCCCCATCACCGAGTGTGACAGACACCATCACCGAGTGTGACTGTCATCACCACTGAGTGTGACTGACACCATCACCGAGTGTGACTGTCCCCATCCCCGAGTGTGACTGTCCCCATCACCGAGTGTGACTGACACCTTCACCGAATGTGACTGACACAATCACCGAGTGTGACTGTCTCCATCACCGAGTGTGACAGACACCTTCACCGAATGTGACTGACACAATCACCGAGTGTGACTGATACCATCGCCGAGTGTGACTATCCCCATCACCGAGTGTGACTGACATCATCACTGAGTGTGACTGTCCCCATCACCACTGAGTGAGCCTGACACAATCACCGAGTGTGACTGTCCCCATCACCGAGTGTGACAGACACCATCACCGAGTGTGACTGACATCACCACTGAGTGTGACTGACACCATCACCGAGTGTGACTGACACCATCACCGAGTGTGACTGTCCCCATCCCCAAGTGTGACTGTCCCCATCACCGAGTGTGACTGACACCATCACCGAATGTGACTGACAAAATCACCGAGTGTGACTGACACCTTCACCGAGTGTGACTGACATCACCACTGAGTGTGACTGTCCCCATCACCGAGTGTGACTGTCACCATCCCCGAGTGTGACTGTCCCCATCACCGAGTGTGACTGACACCATCACAGAGTGTGACTGTCCCCATCACCGAGTGTGACTGACACCTTCACCGAATGTGACTGACACAATCACCGAGTGTGACTGTCCCCATCACCGAGTGTGACTGTCCCCATCCCCGAGTGTGACTGTCCCCATCACCGAGTGTGACTGACACCTTCACCGAGTGTGACTGTCCCCATCACCGAGTGTGACTGTCCCCATCCCCGAGTGTGACTGTCCCCATCACCGAGTGTGACTGACACCTTCACCGAATGTGACTGACACAATCACCGAGTGTGACTGTCCCCATCACCGAGTGTGACTGACACCATCACCGAGTGTGACTGACACCATCACCGAGTGTGACTGTCCCCATCCCCGAGTGTGACTGTCCCCATCACCGAGTGTGACTGACACCATCACCGAATGTGACTGACAAAATCACCGAGTGTGACTGACACCTTCACCGAGTGTGACTGACATCACCACTGAGTGTGACTGTCCCCATCACCGAGTGTGACTGTCACCATCCCCGAGTGTGACTGTCCCCATCACCGAGTGTGACTGACACCATCACCGAGTGTGACTGTCCCCATCACCGAGTGTGACTGACACCTTCACCGAATGTGACTGACACAATCACCGAGTGTGACTGTCCCCATCACCGAGTGTGACTGTCCCCATCCCCGAGTGTGACTGTCCCCATCACCGAGTGTGACTGACACCTTCACCGAGTGTGACTGTCCCCATCACCGAGTGTGACTGTCCCCATCCCCGAGTGTGACTGTCCCCATCACCGAGTGTGACTGACACCTTCACCGAATGTGACTGACACAATCACCGAGTGTGACTGTCCCCATCACCGAGTGTGACTGACACCTTCACCGAATGTGACTGACACAATCACCGAGTGTGACTGTCCCCATCACCGAGTGTGACTGACATCTTCACTTAGTGTGATTGTCCCCATCACTGAGTGTGACTGTCCCAGTCCCCGAGTGTGACTGTCCCCATCACTGAGTGTGACTGACACCTTCACCGAGTGTCTTTGTCCCCATCCCCGAGTGTGACTGTCCCCATCACCGAGTGTGACTGATTCCATCGCCGAGTGTGACTATCCCCATCACCGAGTGTGACTGACATCATCACTGAGTGTGACTGATACCATCACCGAGTGTGACTGTCCCCATCACCGAGTGTGACTGTCCCCATCACCGAGTGTGACTGACACCATCACCGAGTGTGACTGTCCCCATCACCGAGTGTGACAGACACCATCACCGAGTGTGACTGTCCCCATCCCTGAGTGTGACTGTCCCCATCACCGAGTGTGACAGACACCATCACCGAGTGTGACTGTCCCCATCACCGAGTGTGACTGACACCTTCACCGAATGTGACTGACACAATCACCGAGTGTGACTGACACCATCACCGAGTGTGACTGACATCACCACTGAGTGTGACTGTCCCCATCACAGAGTGTGACTGTCCCCATCCCCGAGTGTGACTGTCCCCATCACCGAGTGTGACTGTCCCCATCCCCGAGTGTGACTGTCCCCATCACCGAGTGTGACTGACACCTTCACTGAGTGTGACTGTCCCCATCACTGAGTGTGACTGACACCTTCACCGAGGGTCACTGTCCCCATCCCCGAGTGTGACTGTCCCCATCACCGAGTGTGACTGATACCATCGCCGAGTGTGACTATCCCCAACACCGAGTGTGACTGACATCATCACTGAGTGTGACTGTCCCCATCCCTGAGTGTGACTGACACATTCACCGAGTGTGACTATCCCCATCACTGAGTGTGACTGTCCCCATCACTGAGTGTGACTGATACCATCGCCGAGTGTGATTATCCCCATCACCGAGTGTGACTGACATCATCACTGAGTGTGACTGTCCCCATCACCGAGTGTCACAGACACCATCACCGAGTGTGACTGTCCCCATCAGTGAGTGTCACAGAACCCATCACCGAGTGTGACTGTCCCCATCACCGAGTGTGACTGACACCTTCACCGAATGTGACTGTCCCCATCACCGAGTGTGACTGTCCCCATCCCTGAGTGTGACTGACACATTCACTGAGTGTGACTGTCCCCATCACTGAGTGTGACTGTCCCCATCACTGAGTGTGACTGATACCATCGCCGAGTGTGACTGTCCCCATCACCGAGTGTCACAGACACCATCACCGAGTGTGACTGTCCCCATCAGTGAGTGTCACAGACACCATCACCGAGTGTGACTGTCCCCATCAGTGAGTGTCACAGACACCATCACCGAGTGTGACTGTCCCCATCAGTGAGTGTGACTGACATCATCACTGAGTGTGACTGTCCCCATCACCGAGTGTGACTGACACCTTCACTGAATGTGACTGACACAATCACCGAGTGTGACTGTCCCCATCACCGAGTGTGACTGACACCTTCACCGAATGTGACTGACACAATCACCGAGTGTGACTGTCCCCATCACCGAGTGTGACTGACACCTTCACTGAGTGTGATTGTCCCCATCCGCGAGTGTGACTGTCCCCATCACCGAGTGTGACTGATACCATCGCCGAGTGTGACTATCCCCATCACCGAGCGTGACTGACATCATCACTGAGTGTGACTGTCCCCATCCCTGAGTGTGACTGACACATTCACCGAGTGTGACTGTCCCCATCACTGAGTGTGACTGTCCCCATCACTGAGTGTGACTGTCCCCATCAGTGAGTGTCACAGACACGTTCACCGAGTGTGACTGTCCCCATCAGTGAGTGTGACTGTCCCCATCACCGAGTGTGACTGACACCTTCACCACATGTGACTGTCCCCATCACCGAGTGTGACTGTCCCCACCCCTGAGTGTGACTGACACATTCACTGAGTGTGACTTTCCCCATCACTGAGTGTGACTGTCCCCATCACTGAGTGTGACTGATACCATCACCGAGTGTGACTGTCCCCATCAGTGAGTGTCACAGACACCATCACCGAGTGTGACTGTCCCCATCAGTGAGTGTCACAGACACCATCACCGAGTGTGACTGTCCCCATCAGTGAGTGTGACTGACATCATCACTGAGTGTGACTGTCCCCATCACCGAGTGTGACTGACACCATCACCGAGTGTGACTGACACCATCACCGAGTGTGACAGACACCATCACCGAGTGTGACTGTCCCCATCCCTGAGTGTGACTGTCCCCATCACCGAGTGTGACTGACACATTCACCGAGTGTGACTGACACCTTCACCGAGTGTGACTGACACCTTCACTGAGTGTGACTGTCCCCATCACTGAGTGTGACTGTCCCCGTCACCGAGTGTGACTGACATCATCACTGAGTGTGACTGTCCCCATCACCGAGTGTGACAGACACCATCACCGAGTGTGACTGACACCATCCCCGAGTGTGACTGACACCTTCACCGAGTGTGACTGTCCCCATCCTCGAGTGTGACTATCCCCATCACCGAGTGTGACTGTCCCCATCACTGAGTGTGACTGTCCCCATCACTGAGTGTGACAGACACCATCACCGAGTGTGACTGACACCATCACCGAGTGTGATTGACACAATCACCGAGTGTGACTTTCCCCATCCCTGAGTGTGACTGACACATTCACCGAGTGTCACTGTCCCCATCCCTGAGTGTGACTGACACCATCACCGAGTGTGACTGTCCCCATCCCCGAGTGTGACTGTCCCCATCCCTGAGTGTGACTGACACCATCCCTGAGTGTGACTGACACCATCACCGAGTGTGACTGTCCACATCACCGAGTGTGACTGTCCCCATCACCGAGTGTGACTGTCCCCATCACCGAGTGTGACTGACACCTTCACTGAGTGTGACTGTCCCCATCCCCGAGTGTGACTGTCCCCATCCCCGAGTGTGACTGTCCCCATCCCCGAGTGTGACTGACACCTTCACCGAATGTGACTGACACAATCACCGAGTGTGACTGTCCCCATCACCGAGTGTGACTGACACCTTCACCGAATGTGACTGACACAATCACCGAGTGTGACTGTCCCCATCACCGAGTGTGACTGACACCTTCACCGAGTGTGACTGTCCCCATCACCAAGTGTGACTGTCCCCATCACCGAGTGTGACTGGCACCTTCACCGAATGTGACTGTCCCCATCACCAAGTGTGACTGACACCTTCACCGAATGTGACTGACACAATCACCGAGTGTGACTGTCCCCATCACCGAGTGTGACTGACACCTTCACCGAGTGTGACTGTCCCCATCACTGAGTGTGACTGTCCCCATCACCGAGTGTGACTGACATCTTCACCGAGTGTGACTGTCCCCATCACCAAGTGTGACTGTCCCCATCACCTAGTGTGACTGACATCATCACCGAGTGTGACTGACACAATCACCGAGTGTGACTGTCCCCATCACCGAGTGTGACTGTCCCCATCCCCGAGTGTGACTGACACTATCACCGAGTGTGACTATCCTCATCCCCGAGTGTGACTGTCCCCATCACCGAGTGTGACTGACACTACCACTGAGTGTGACTGACACTATCACTGAGTGTGACTGTCCCCATCGCCGAGTGTGACTGTCCTCATCACCGAATGTGACTGATACCATCAACGAGTGTGACTGTCCCCATCACCGAGTGTGACTGACACCATCACTGAGTGTGACTGACATCATCACCGAGTGTGACTGTCCCCATCACCGAGTGTGACTGATACCATCACCGAGTGTGACTGTCCCCATCACCGAGTGTGACTGACACCATCACTGAGTGTGACTGTCCCCATCCCCAAGTGTGACTGTCCCCATCACCGAGTGTGACTGACACCATCACTGAGTGTGACTGTCCCCATCCCCAAGTGTGACTGTCCCCATCACTGAGTGTGACTGTCCCCATCACCGAGTGTGACTGTCCCCATCACCGAGTGTGACTGACACCATCACTGAGTGTGACTGTCCCCATCCCCAAGTGTGACTGTCCCCATCACTGAGTGTGACTGACACCATCACTGAGTGTGACTGTCCCCATCACTGAGTGTGACTGACACTTTCACCGAGTGTGACAGACACCATCACCGAGTGTGACTGTCCCCATCACCGAGTGTGACAGACACCATCACCGAGTGTGACTGTCCCCATCACTGAGTGTGACTGTCCCCATCACTGAGTGTGACTGACACCATCACTGAGTGTGACTGTCCCCATCACTGAGTGTGACAGACACCATCACCGAGTGTGACTGACATCACCACTGAGTGTGACTGACACAATCACCGAGTGTGACTGTCCCCATCACCGAGTGTGACAGACACCATCACCGAGTGTGACTGACATCACCACTGAGTGTGACTGACACCATCACCGAGTGTGACTGTCCCCATCCCCGAGTGTGACTGTCCCCATCACCGAGTGTGACTGACACCTTCACCGAATGTGACTGACACAATCACCGAGTGTGACTGTCCCCATCACCGAGTGTGACGGACACCTTCACCGAATGTGACTGACACAATCACCGAGTGTGACTGATACCATCGCCGAGTGTGACTATCCCCATCACCGAGTGTGACTGACATCATCACTGAGTGTGACTGTCCCCATCACCGAGTGTGACTGACACCATCACCGAGTGTGACTGTCCCCATCACTAAGTGTGACAGACACCATCACCGAGTGTGACTGACATCACCACTGAGTGTGACTGACACAATCACCGAGTGTGACTGTCCCCATCACCGAGTGTGACTGTCCCCATCACCGAGTGTGACAGACACCATCACCGAGTGTGACTGTCCCCATCACTGAGTGTGACTGTCCCCATCACTGAGTGTGACTGACACCATCACTGAGTGTGACTGTCCCCATCACTGAGTGTGACAGACACCATCACCGAGTGTGACTGACATCACCACTGAGTGTGACTGACACAATCACCGAGTGTGACTGTCCCCATCACCGAGTGTGACAGACACCATCACCGAGTGTGACTGACATCACCACTGAGTGTGACTGACACCATCACCGAGTGTGACTGTCCCCATCCCCGAGTGTGACTGTCCCCATCACCGAGTGTGACTGACACCTTCACCGAATGTGACTGACACAATCACCGAGTGTGACTGTCCCCATCACCGAGTGTGACGGACACCTTCACCGAATGTGACTGACACAATCACCGAGTGTGACTGATACCATCGCCGAGTGTGACTATCCCCATCACCGAGTGTGACTGACATCATCACTGAGTGTGACTGTCCCCATCACCGAGTGTGACTGACACCATCACCGAGTGTGACTGTCCCCATCACTGAGTGTGACTGACACCTTCACCGAGTGTGACAGACACCATCACCGAGTGTGACTGTCCCCATCACCGAGTGTGACAGACACCATCACCGAGTGTGACTGTCCCCATCACTGAGTGTGACTGACACCATCACTGAGTGTGACTGTCCCCATCCCCGAGTGTGACTGACACCTTCACCGAATGTGACTGACACAATCACCGAGTGTGACTGTCCCCATCACCGAGTGTGACTGACACCTTCACTGAGTGTGACTGACACAATCACCGAGTGTGACTGTCTCCATCACCGAGTGTGACTGACACCTTCACTGAGTGTGACTGACACAATCACCGAGTGTGACTGTCCCCATCACCGAGTGTGACTGACACCTTCACTGAGTGTGACTGACACAATCACCGAGTGTGACTGTCCCCATCACCGAGTGTGACTGACACCTTCACTGAGTGTGACTTTCCCCATCACTGAGTGTGACTGTCCCCATCCCCGAGTGTGACTGTCCCCATCACCGAGTGTGACTGACATCACCACTGAGTGTGACTGACACAATCACCGAGTGTGACTGGCCCCATCACCGAGTGTGACTGACACAATCACTGAGTGTGACTTTCCCCATCACTGAGTGTGACTGTCCCCATCCCCGAGTGTGACTGTCCCCATCACCGAGTGTGACTGACATCACCACTGAGTGTGACTGACACAATCACCGAGTGTGACTGGCCCCATCACCGAGTGTGACTGACACAATCACCGAGTGTCACTGTCCCCATCTCCGAGTGTGTCTGTCGCCTCACAGCATCATCTATGTTACCTACAATCAGTCCCATGTCTCTCTCACATATTCTTTCTCCCTCTCTTCCCCCCGTCTCTCTCTGTCTCTCTCTCTCCCCCTTACTCCTCTTTTACTCCCAGCAGCTTCACCCTCTCTCCTCGTTCCCCTGTTAACGTGTTGGGGGGGGGAGCATTAGTAACATCCCGCCGACAGTCAATAATGGGTTCCTTGGTTTTGTCGGTGTAGAGAGCTGGGTTGTTGTCAGTGCACCATTTTCCCACACTCTCTCTCTCTCCCTCTCTCTCTCTGTCTCTCTGTCTCTCTCTATCTCTCCCCCACCCCCATACTCCCACATTCCCTCTCTCTCTCCCTCTCTCTCTCTGTCCCCTATCTCTCTCCCTCCCTCACATTCCCATACTCCCTCTCTCTCTCCCTCCCTCTATCTCTCTCTCCCTCTCTCTCCATCCCTCTCTCTCTCCCTCCCTCTATCTCTCTCTCCCTCTCTCTCCATCCCTCTCTCTCTCTCCCTCCCTCCATCTCTCTCCCTCCCTCACACTCCTACACTCTCCCTCTCTCTCTCTCTCTCTCCCTCCCTCACGTTCCCACACTCCCTCTCTCTCTCCCTCCCTCTATCTCTCTCTCCCTCTCTCTCCATCCCTCTCTCTCCCTCCCTCTATCTCTCTCTCCATCCCTCTCTCTCTCCCTCCCTCCATCTCTCTCCCTCCTTCACACTCCCACACTCTCCCTCTCTCTCTCTCTCTCTCCCTCCCTCACAGTCCCACACTCCCTCTCTCTCTCCCTCCCTCACAGTCCCACACTCCCTCTCTCTCTCCCTCCCTCTCTCTCTCCCTCCCTCACAGTCCCACACTCCCTCTCTCTCTCCCTCCCTCACAGTCCCACAGTCCCTCCCTCTCTCCCTCCCTCTCTCTCTCCCTCCCTCACACTCCCACACTCCCTCTCTCCCTCCCTCTCTCTCTCCCTCCCTCACACTCCCACACTCCCTCTCTCTCCCTCCCTCTCTCTCTCCCTCCCTCACACTCCCACACTCCCTCTCTCCCTCTCTCCCTCCCTCTCTCTCTCCCTCCCTCACATTCCCACACTCTCCCTCTCTCTCTCCCTCCCTCTCTCTCTCCCTCCCTCACACTCCCACACTCCCTCTCTCCCTCCCTCTCTCTCTCCCTCCCTCACACTCCCACACTCTCCCTCTCTCTCCCTCCCTCCCACTCTCTCCCTCCCTCACACTCCCACACTCTCCCTCTCTCTCTCTCCCTCCCTCTCTCTCTCCCTCCCTCACATTCCCACACTCGCTCTCTCCCTCCCTCTCTCTCTCCCTCCCTCACACTCCCACACTCTCCCTCTCTCTCTCTCCCTCCCTCTCTCTCTCCCTCCCTCACACTCCCACACTCTCCCTCTCCCTCTCCCTCTCCCTCTGTCTCTCTCACATTCTCTCCCTCGCCCTCAGGTCTCCACTTG